>NC_137212.1:30353620-30591120 GCF_949987685.1 Ammodytes marinus
CTTTTGGTGTCAAACCCAAATGTTTCCAGTCTACCGCAAAAATAAAGGAATTGACCTCACTGTTCCAATACTTTCAGAGGGGACTGTATGTTTAGGGGAAGGAACGTATGGACTTTTTTTTTCAGAAAAATGTATGTATTTGTACTATATAATACAAGTTATAATTTTAATTTTTTAATTTTCCAACTCCAAACACACAGGATACATGTTTTTGGCCTCAAAAATGCATGTTTATTATCGATGTGGGTGTCATTTCAACAGATAGCTATCTGTAAAATTAGATTTTCGCTTTTCTTTTTTTTTTAGTCTTCATGGTCCCATAACTATTGTGACATTCAACTGACATCACTGCAGCATGTATATTCTCATAGCCCAGTTTGTCCTGAAGAATAAGATGTTCATAGCTTGATTGTGCATCACAGGGCACATGTTTTACAATCTTTATTAGATAATAAATCCAGACGGATGAAGAGGCAGGAACATCATTTTCCCGACAAATATTTTTTTTTGCAAATGTTTCTCTTAGTGCGGAGATTAAAGGCTTGATGGCAGAGGTAAAGATGTTTAGTTTTTCACCTATGAAGGGCCCGGGTGCCCCAACTTTCAGCAGCTCTCATGGCTTTTCCTAGTGGAGTTGAATTTAAAACTATTTTTTTTACATGTTATTAGACACCTTTACAAACACAATGTTGATGTATTTTGTTTGATAAGGAATGTATTCCCAGCTTGGCCTAATATCTGGTATCCTGGTAGTGGGTGTGTTGCCTGGCTAATGATATTCCTCTGGGCCCTACACCTTCATGATTTTCTCCACAAGCAATTAACAAGTTCAGTGTTCAGTCACAACCATAAACATGACTAGTGTAGTTTGATTTGCGTCGACCCCACCTATACTGTAAGAATAAGTCTAAGCCTTGTGTAACTTAACAACTTTTTCTGCTACTTATGATTCCGTTGTTTTTGTCCACTAATAATTGATGACTAGTTGTTTAACTGAAGTGGTTTTGCACAGGAACACTGTTCTTCTGATTTGCCTCTTTGATGCTCTGCTACAACTGATCTAGTATTGTTTTGTTGTTTCCTCTAAAGGAAGCGCATATCAAGCCCTCATTTATTTAGCTTTGTGCTCCAAATCAAATAGGAATATACCATACATCACTGTCAGAGCACAGGAGCAGCTTTTACTCTTTGCAAAGCAGGAAATGCAAAACACGCTCTCACTCTCACACACACACACACACACACACACACACACACGCACACACACACACACACACACACACACACACACACACACACACACAGTAATATGGATCTTTACAGTTAGACAGGAGGAAAGACAGAAATGGATTTTTTGATCATTTGTCTCGTATGTAACTTACAGGCTTCTGTGCTGATGGAAAGTATCCGGGGTTTTCAAATGGCCTGGAAAAGAAAAGAAAGGAAAAGAGATTGAGGAATTGGTGGACAACCTGCATTATTTAATACGGTGAAACATTTATTTTTTCTTCGTCCAAGCATATGAAGTGTCTTCTCTAGGAGTGAGGGAGAGAGAGAGAGAGAGAGCTGGAGAAAGATGGTGAAGGAAGAGTCAGTGGCATATTTTACAAACTCTCTCTTCTCTGCCTTTCTCTCTCTCTCTCTCTCCCTGGAGAATGAGGCTTTTGTATCACCTCTCTCCACACTTCACATATGTTAAAGGAATTATTATATCAAAAAACCCAAGTGTTTTCAATAAAGAGAATCTGAGTCAAGCATCTTCAAAGCAGGTGGAGTTTTTACTTGCAAACAGCTACAAGGGAATCAACATACGTCACAAGTGTGGCATCATGATTGAGACAAAGAACTGAACAGTTGTGCAGGATTATATGCAGTGAAGATGGTGTGTGTGAAAACACCAGGTCTGTGTGTCCAGGTCATTGAGTTTCTTGCAAGATGAGTTTTAATTGCGCAGAGGTTCTTATCTGAGAACGGAATGTGGGAGTCTCTCTACCCCTTTCTGCAAGGACATTCACAGTACCTCTCTTGTGAGGTCAAACAAAGTTCATAGCAAGACAGTATGTAATGTGTTACCTTCATCAAAATGTTATAATATATATAATGAAACAAAGTTGTGTTGACAACATACTGCTCCCATTCTGAAAATAGCAACAGATAAAGGCTGAGAGAGTGAATCCTCAACATGCAGATGGACAGAGAGTGGCTATATGTGCCCTTCTGTCACTGTGTGTGTGTGTGTGTGTGTGTGTGTGTGTGTGTGTGTGTGTGTGTGTGTGTGTGTGTGTGTGTGTGTGTGTGTGTGAGCGACTAATATAATATAATATACAGACTCAAAGATGGAAGAGAGAAAAATACATGAGGGGTTAAATAAAATTGAAAAGGAAGTGACAGGGGCTAAGCGCTAACTGAAGAAACAAAACATACTGGCAATGTAACAATGAATTCATTTAAAGAGGACCTATGATGCTTTTTGACTTTTATGACCTATAAACGTTGTTATGATGATTCATAGTCATGCTTAACCATACTAAATTATCAAATAATGACTTACATGCATTTCGACGTATTCCCTGCTGACCGTCTGGGGTGTCTGTGCAGAGCACTAAACACTATTCTAGCCAGTCGAGAAGTCACGTGTTCAAAGCGGTCTACCCTTTGTAACTTTGTGACGTTGCATGTAACTTTGTGAAGTCACCACGCGGATGTTTCCATTTATGGTAATGCTGTCACTTCCCTGTTCGCGTCTGCCTCGCGCCCTTATAGGTCCATGCTTGCGCTTCCCGCCACTGAAAGTGTTCCGGAAGGAAGGTAACCAATCACAACGGAGTGGGGTTTGCAGGAGGGGGGGAGGGGGGAGGGGAGCGGAGATTGCCGAAGCACAGGCGGAGGGAGCGGAGATGGCCGATGCACACACACTCAAGTGTTGACAGGACGTGCTGGATCGCCAAAATAAGAGAAAGAGCTTCCTGAAAATCTACATAGTTTTTTGTGATGTGTCAGGTTGCTCTATAGCAGTGTAAAACAAGAAATTAAGACCAGAAAAGTAGAATAATAGGTCCTATTTAACAGGGGCCTCAGCATGTGAAAGAACCATGCAGCCACAACAGCCTGCCACCTGCAAATAAGCTGTTTGGCATTGGAAGAGAAGATTTGGCTTGCTTTTCATGGGTGCAACACACACACTCAACTTTGCTGCTCGACCAACATTATATTTAAAAATGTGACACCATTTAAAAAGGGAAATAAACAGGCTTTCCACTGGCATAAGATTTTTTGCCAAGAAGCATTGTTACAACAAATAACTACTCAACCGAACATAAATTATAGCCTTACTTTTTGCGCTAAGTTTAGATACATAAAAGGAAGTTATTAATTTGTTTTCCCATTTAGGGTTGTTAGGGTTAGGGTTAGGTTAAGGGGACAGGACACACACAAAGACACTTTTTTTTCAAGCACTGGTCAATTTTTTAATTTTTTTTTTTTTTACTAAACTTTTGTCTGTATATTTCTCCTACAGGCCTACAACCATCTTTAACGGACATTATCTCAATATTGTTTTGTTTTTTTCAATTCTCTGAAACAAAACTCATCAACTCAACTTTCCATAATCATTCTTCAGTTTTACGACCTGTACTAGTATTTTATTTGTCTGTTCAAAAATCTCTTCTGTAAAGGACACTCAAAATTTAATAAATAATAATAAAGATTTCAACTCTGGTTTTAACCAACAACTATATTTTTGTTTTTTAAAGAAAGCAAATGTACACATAAGTAGTTTGATATTGCCAAATTTGCATATTATTCAAACATTCCTAAACATGTCTGATAAAATAATTGTTTTAATGTAAGTAATCGACTGGCAAAGTTGAATGATGACATGTATAGTATCAACGTGTCTACATTTTAGTTTGGTTATATTTTGTCATAAAGAAACACAAATTAACACCCAAACACCAACACATTCTGAGCATTCACTGGGACTACTCTAACAATGAGATGACCTGCTGAACCCGCTATGTTATGATGAAATAAATAAGTAAAAGTATGTCCAAATAGTATGCCTACTGCATCCTAACTAGATCATTTTTATCGTCGGATGTAGTAGGGGAGAGTGGCCTAAGTTGTGCAACTTTTTACTCAAAGTGATTTTAAAGTGAGGCCTTGACAGTTAAGTCTCCAACTCAAATATGTACATATATTTCAGGATGTTGTGCATCCCTGGCAATAAAAACTTTGGATCTGGAATAAACTGTTGAAGAAATATAGCTTTCGGAAAAAAAGTTGTCTTGCGGCACAACTTGCCCCAAGTGTGGTGTAAGTTGTGCCACAAGAGAGAATACCATGGGGTAAATTGTGCCATTGATACATATCTCACAAACTGTAATGCAAGACAAATCCATAAGACGGTAACACTTTACAATAAGGTACACACAATTGTAGTAGCTACTACATACATACTACATAGATATGTGTTACCTACTACATAGGGTTTTTTTGTGTTACCTAACACATAGTTTTTTTGTGTTACCTACTACATAGGGTTTTTTCTTGTGCTACCTAACACATAGGGTTTTTTTTGTGCTACCTAACACATAGGGTTTTTTTTTGTGTTACCTACTACATAGGGTTTTTTTTGTGTTACCTACTACATAGGTTTTTTTTTTTGTGCTACCTAACACATAGGGTTTTTTTTGTGTTCCCTACTACAATTTTGTGTACCTTATTGTAAAGTGTTACCCATAAGACAATTACTTATTTAAGGTTTAAAGTAAATATTTTACAAAGATTGAAGGTCAATTTTCTTAAACAAGGCCTAGCAGATCTAGGTGGTTTTGCCTGCAAAGCTCACAATGACAAAGTCACCATTATCATCTTTCTGGCCATCTGAACTCTCATCAGTGGTGTCGTTAAGTGGAATGGAGATGTCAGTCTCTTCTGAGCTACTGTAGACAATCACTTTCTTTTTGGTGACCAGCGTATACAGCCATGCCACTGGCACAACTCTCAGAAATGTACATCGCACTAGTTGCTCCGTGCTTGTGTCTGCCACCTGACAAATGTGATTCCCCCTCCATTTCTGCCTTTAAATCAAGGCTCAAAACCCATCTTTACACCCTGGTTTTTCCTCCCCATTAACTATTTTACCTCTGCACTACCATCTTTGTTTATATTTGTGGATGTATGGGCTTTATGTCTTTTATTTTTGTTATTGTTATTTTACCTTCATTGTTTATCTACTGAATGCACTATGTTCAGCACTTTGGACAGTGCAAACTGTCATAAATGTGCTTTTATAAATATATTTTACTTACTTACTTATAACTCACATTCCCTTTGGCACAAATCACCCCAACCCCAGAATTTTGGATAATAGGCATGATGCAGCAGTTTAGGGCTGACATCGTGCTAACTATATAGACACGAAGTGTCGCATACTAAAGCACTAAAACATGTGTCAAATGTTTTCAAACGTGTCTATAATTGTTCAGACACAATAATCAAAACACCATGATCATGGAAATTTTACTTTGAAAGGCAAAAAATTGTTTTTTGAGCTTAAATGTGCTTATATCTTATTCCATGTTTCTCCCTTCTTTACAGGATGAGTCAAATGGATGGTTCTTCTTAAATATGTAGTCACATTTCCAATTTCTTCTATGGTTTTCTAGAAACAAGGGATGGCACACTTCCCAAACCGCACAACTTAGGCCACTCTCCCCTATGTAGAATAGAAAAAAGAAAGAGTATGCGATTCGGAACGCAGGGCAGATCTCATTCACTCCACTATGGAAATACTGGCCAGTCTTTTGTCAGACTGCTGCAGAAGAAATGTTTTACCATCTCTCCTGTCTGATTTCCTTTTAAACCTTCAAACACTCTTTCCTCACTGATGAAAATAGAATAAAGTAGAAGAATGGAATCTTATTCAACTTCCAGAGATGTAAAAAAAAAAATGGATCTGTATTAATTATAGATGTGCGTGGGCTTTCCCCCTGGATTGAGCATGAGGACATGCTATTCAGTTACAGACGTACTTGCTCCACTGCATAGGGAATTAACCTGGGGTAAAAAAAGGAAGAGCGGTGAAGTGAAAGGGTTTTTATTTATTGATTGCTCTAGTGCAGCTAAGGCCGTTAGTACTTCTGTTGAAGTAAGACACGCTCCGGAATAAAGCACGCAGAAGAAGAAGATGCTGCCAACACTGAAAATAAAGGCAGGCTGAAAGGTGAAGATCAGGCATGTGAGCAAAAGAAAACCCAGCCCATCCCATTAGTGAATCCCTTGTTCTGACCTCATCATTTATTTTTATTCTAAAACATTCACATTCTTTTTACAAAGGGTAAATCAAGGTGACACACTGCAGATGGATAGGTTTAAACATGTTTTCTTCATCACCTTGACACTTTGCCAGTGTACTACATTAAAATGATTATATTTATTACAATTTGTACATGTTAAAATAACTATTTGATTATTTTACAACATATTAGAGTCCAACATTTTTACTGAACAGGTTTTTTTAAACAGCCTATTTTCATTTTATAAATATATTTATATTTTGAATATGTCTTAAACATGCAATTACAACATGTTAATAAGAAGAAAATGTTTCACAAATCAGACAATTAACAGAATATGAACAAATCCTTCTGTAATAACATTCAGAATTAGTTCTAGAAGTTGAGAATTGTGGTCCGTAGTATTAAAAAAACGAATGATGAGATAATGGCCGTTAAAGATGGTTGTATAGAAGACAAACAGACACGGTTTAGTCAAATAAACACCTAAATGTAATGGACCTTTGGTTTATATACTATTATTATAAAAGACGACATGGTATGGAAGCTAAATAGCCACTGGCTATTGCTTGAAAAAAAGGATTATTTTTGCTTGCAGGGTCTCACCATAATCATTCCCGTTCTTTCCATGAAGGGTGATTTAATGTAAGTAATGGGCTAAGGACATCACCAAAAAATCAATATTGTAATGTATTACAATAATGCATTGTATTTATGCAAAGGCTGAGAAATAAATAATGAAAGGAGTGGGTGTGTGGGTGAGACGGAGGGTTGGGTGGAGATGAAACAAAACAAAAGAGGCCTTCTTTCAAGTTGAAGTGAATGAGACGATGGGGCTAAATGAAACGCTGTGGCCAACCTCCGGCTGGCTTTCATCTCTTAATGTCTTCCTCCTTTTCTTGGTCTGCAGTGCTGGGGCTCCATTATTAATTCTTACTCTTAAGCTGTGAAACGCCTTGCCTCTGTAATAACTTTATTTCAAAAGCTGCCACGCTTCACCTTTTAATGCGCCTGGCTGGCAGCGACGGGTTATAATTGATATTTCCCCTCTTCAATCAAATGTCTTTAGGGAACGCCATTACAAAAGGTAAGACTCAGTCTGAGTGGGCTCACTAGGAAATAATGCAGGCCCATTTCTCCCCCCCCCCCCCAAAAAAAAGAAAGAAAATAATTATATAGGTCATGATTAACAATCCAAGAAATAACAAGAGGAATGTTTTTAAGGTCAAAGGCAAACCTCAAAGAACAATCTGTTTGCAGATACATCTGAAATTTGGAGCACAGTATAGGAACATGCTGGTTCATTAAAATGTATTGCAGTTGGGTTGGACTCGGTTCACGTTCATGTTCACAACACAACCAGACCTCCTCTTCAACAAGGCCTTGGTACGCTTGTTTGGTCTGCTTTCTGTGCACACTCCCAGTACCATTGTTGTGTTCTCACCTGCACAAACGAAACGCAGCCAATTCGGAAATAAACTTGAGTTTGTTTCAATTGAAGCAAACAAGGCAGGAGCGAACACAATGACCCTCCACCTCAAACTACCCCTAGAGCACCTTACAATGCTAACCCTGGCAGAACACTAGATCGAAAATTTGACAACCATGCGCTTGTTCCAATCATGGCAACTCCAAAAAAGCAGCAAGCAACAAGAAGATGTAGGGTTTGTGCAAGAAAGGGCTTGCGTAGGGAACTTCTGTGTTTTGTTGAATTAGTCAGCCCATGTTGGCAATCTTTCTGCGTGGTTATCCACAAAACGACCCCATAAGGAAGCTCCGTAAAAAAAACACTTACCATTTCATTTCAATCAAACATGTATTACATTACATGAAATTCTCCACATAATTTAAAACGTGCATTGTTGGAGGGGTCCATGAAACCAATCAACAGCACATTTTGGAGAACTTGAAAAAAAATGGAAAAACAGTGTTCTTATAGCATTAACCAGGCAGATGAAGTCAGAGCGTACCAGATTGACTGAACTGTGACTAAAGCTGTGTGAATCTTCAAATAGGACACAGCATAGCATTGGATCATAATGGATGTGCCGCCTTCAAAAATAGCTTCACCTTCATGAAAGCTAAAATGTCAGAACATGGAATAAATGTCACCGAAAAAATAATTACACACACACACAGACATTTTGAAAGAGTTCAACTTCATCTGCTTCAGGTAATTCCCATTGAATCTCTGACTGTCTGAACACATTCTGTCAATGAGACAATGGACTCACTAAGTTAGTTAATGACCTAGATCAGATATTGTCTCGTTCAGGCAATCTCTACAGGCGCTGCTTTTCAACCACATGAATCCATCCAAATGACTTCTATCATGTGAATTGGGAGCGAGTAGGCTCAATCAATGGAATGTTCAAACAAAGACAATTAAGCAGCTTCAACCCAATCTGCCAATAACCCCAGCTGCTCTCAAGGAACTGCTTCTAATAACTCACTATATTAAAACCTTCACTGTTGTTTTCAGTGCAGCTGCAGCGTGCTGTATGGATGCCTGTGTGTGTGTGTGTGTGTGTGTGTGTGTGTGTGTGTGTGTGTGTGTGTGTGTGCGCGTGTGTGTTTGTGTGTATATGAACAGTGTATATGCTATAACCTTTACAAAATGTATCTTTTTGATTCACTACCACTGCTATGAGTACTGTTTTGTGTTAGGAAAAACATCTCGGTAAAAGGAAGATTGTGCTCGATAGTTCAATGAAAACAAGGTATCATGTTGGCGTATATAACAACGACAAATTACTTCTTGCCTTTGTGGAGCAGCAGTGATAATTCACAAAGCCACAAGAGGTTCCTGTTGGCAACAGGCTCAAATAAATAAAGTTGGTTTTGGGTATTTGAAAAAAAGGCATTCTGAGGACAGTTCTTAAATGCTCCCTTGTACTCAGGACATGGGAGCTTCAGACTCAGTAGTAGTGAGTTCCGACCTGTGTGCATTCCAGTATATTTGTTAGTTTTTTAATTGCGTTTTTATCTTTTATAGTATACCATAGTTTATGGATTTTATAAGGCATGGTCCTAGGTCCCACATTTTCAAAAACGATAAAAAAGGTCTTTCTGATTCATGATCACTACTTTAATTAAAGGAGATGTTCTACGACAATATCATTGGGGGGTTATTTTGGGGAAAGGTTGTCAAAGGTTGTCAATAGTCTTTAGAATTAAACAATGTTAATTTCACTCAAACACATTACTATGAATAGTAAGATAAGAGACACTGACCATTTGGGCTGGTTGATTTTTCTTTCCAAAGCTAATGCATATTCAAAATAGTTCATTTTGGAAAATCAGAACAGGACCAAAAAAGTGTCTTATTTAGTTTAGTTAGGTCTGTATGATCACTTTTTATTTATGTATCACATGCCTTAACCAGGCTGATCATTTCAGTGTTGTGAATTGAGGGTTTGATTTATCTAGCTCCAGCAATATCTCTCAGTGGCCTTTCTCTTGCCATTCCCTTTTCATTTCTTGGGATGAACGTGAACCAATGCTCTGGTGATTGCATGAGAGGGGGGGTCTCATCTCCCTGTAGTCCCCCAGGTGACTACTCCTGGAGCTGGTATAGCTTCACTGTGATTGATGCTTTCTTAAACCTTTTTTACAGTTGTGACATTTGAGAGAAAAAAAACACTCGGCTCTGAACCTTCCATCTGCCTCTCTCTCTCTCTCTCTGTGTGCCCTCGCTTTACCTATTTGTTCCTATTTGTTCATTTTCACACTTCTAAAACCCCCTTCCCCTTCAGTGTTTTCCTCAATCTTTCACCTTCCCGTACACTTCCTTTATGATACAACCAACCCTCCCCATTGCCAAGTACGTAAGAGAAGAAAATAGTTATAAAAGAGGGAAATATTGCACAAATCAAGGTTTTGGCTTCACACAGATATGCATGGTGCTCATTTATCCCAAGGTTAAAGGTCCATGAGAAACACTGAAAGACCTTGAGAGGAAACTCCCTTAAAAAGGACTCCAGTCCCTACAATGATATTTAGCACCTGCATCCTGTTAAAGCATCTTCTGTGGATTACACACACACACACACACACACACACACAAAATGTATAACGCACACACATCTTCATTCTCTGCTCAATCATGTAACACTTGTGATGCATGTATTGACTCCTTGCTTTGCTGGCAAGTACATATCTACCTGACTTTGAAACTCCCTGACTCAGATGTCTTTATTGAAACTCTTGGGTTTCAATAAAAAAGATATTTGAATGTAATTGACAGTAACTAAATCCACTGTTATCTCTCCTCTTGCACAATGGATGAAATTAGTTTTTGTGGTGGTTGACTTGGATTGTTTGTTGGTGCAGAGTGTGTCTGCAGATATGTACTGCTGTTAGCTCATGTGAAGCACCTTGTGTTTGTTAGTCATATTTAATGCAACCCTTTACGGAGTATAGTATAGACCCCTTTCCAGTCTACGTCACACCGCGTCACTCCCCGCTCTACTGCGCATGTCCGCCGCAGAAAGAGACAAGAGAGACACTAGCGACAATGTCTTGCTGTGTTGTTGGATGTACAAACCGTTATAATAAGCTTAACAAAACAAGGAAGTTTTACAGGATACCAGCAACTCGCACCCCATTTAAGGCAAACAGGAGACGTCTTTGGTTACAAGCTATCAGAAGGAGTGATTGGAACGAGCAGATGATTAAAAATGCCTCAATCTGCAGCGATCACTTCATATCAGGTAAGCCTTAGCTGACAAACTAATCAGTACAGTTGGTTTTATAATGAACAAACTTATTGAGTCCTACATATATATATATATAAATGTTAATAATGAACGATTGTAAACAATTGGAGTACAACTAGCTTGAAAGCTAATGTAACAGTAACTTGATAGTGTTGTTAAGTTGCGTTGCTAAACAGTTGTAACGGTTTCTAACTGTAGGCCAACCAAGGTGTTACTATAAGTACCTTTCTACCCGTAAATCATTGGAATACAATTTATTTGTACAGGAGAGGCATCTGAAGACTTCGACAGTCCTGACTTTGTCCCGTCAATCTTCCCCTACTCAACTCAGTCTGGCAAAGACGGCGATACAAAGATGGAGCGGTAAATATGATCCGTGTGATTTGTTGTTAACTTATCAACAAGCATGTCTCGACTTAGTATGATTGGGAGTGCAAAGATAACTGTTGAGTGATTTAATATAACTATATGAAAAAATAAAAATACACAACTTCTAAACGATTCTGTAGTGTAGTTTGTTGATTTCTGTTACCGTGGTATTGGTATTATTTTTTTTCATTTTAGAGGTCTTAAAAAGGTCTTAAATGTCTTTAAATTTGAACTTTAAAAATGTGCAGATACCATGGGCTAATTCTGACATGTTTAACCATGTACTGTATGTGTTTTATTAATGTGCACTGTCCCTTCTGAAATAAACTAAATTGAAATAGGAATTGACAATATTAAATTAGCCTACATTTCACACCTGAGGCCTTTTTTATGATTCTGTTCCTTTTTCAGTGTAAAGGTTTAGCAAAATAGATTTTCTTAGAGGATTTTTGACAACAGACAGATATGATCTGTATCTTGTTGTCACCTCATTTCAGCCGACAGTTATGACTGTAAATTCAGTGTGCACTTGTCCACCACATCAGACTGTCATACAGATGGCTGGCTTTCTGTAGTACTACCAGCTATGTGTCCAAGGGGACTTATGCATTTGCAAAGCGTGTGTGTGTGTGTGTGTGTGTGTGTGTGTGTGTGTGTGTGTGTGTGTGTGTGTGTGTGTGTGTGTGTGTGTGTGTGTGTGTGTGTGAACATATGTCTCTGCCATGCTGCCACTTCTAAGTAGTAAATTCTCCATCATGACTATCAGTATGATTAAATAGAGGTACCTGGCCACATCCATCATGACACATAATCACTGTGAAGGTCAGACAGGTCATGGACTAGAGGAGGAAGCTAATGGAGTAAATGCATCCAGCATGAGTGCATTACTGCATAACCACATGTTGTTTAGACCTATATGGAATAAAAGCTCTCACATCCCATCAGTGTAATTAGTACTAAAGCAGGCATTGAATACAGCAATGGGGTGACTATAGCTCGCATCATGTTAATGTTCATCGTTTCAACCCAGTGATTTATAATAAATCAACAATATATCTCAAAAGCTTATTTATCCTTTTTTTCCCATAGATTTCTACTGCTGAAAGTTCATAATACTGCATCAAATTCCCTTGCCAAATATATATATACACACTGTATGTATATATATATATATATATCACTGATTCTTGAGAACCGGGACAAAAGGCTGGGACAAAATGTAACTGCTGTTATCTTTAAAAATAAAAATATTTAAAATTTTAGATGTTATTAGGGATTAAGAATAGAATGTCTGGAGCACAATTATCCCCTTAAATTTAATTTTATTATTATTGTTATTATTATGTCAAATGTATGACACTCGTGGAGATCAGAGACTTCCGGGTTACAGAGCATGGAGTAGGTGCGATCGCTCTCTAGCTCCCACTAACTATTTCAGACCCAACTGATTAAACCCTATTTTCATCGATTTTTTTTTTTTTGTGCTTGTGTTGCCGGTAACACTGTTACTGTTTTGGAGAAATGCCTAGAGGAAAGAAAAAACGCAAAAAGAATGGCGACTGAAGCCTCGGCTGCAGCAGCGCCATAGCAACCACTCCACACAGTCTGAAATAAGCCGTGGATGAAAGACTCCCAAAACATTTAGGCCTACAACAACCAGTTTAATTCAGCCTGAATCATGGGCGTAAAATTGCGTATGGACGGTGTGGACGTGTCCATACCAATATTCAAATGTGCTGAAATTGTCCACACCAATAGAACGATATGACAACGAGGAGAAAGGGTTAATGCGTTGCCTCTTTATAGTCCCTTATGTATTTTGTGATTGGCTTTGCCTCCTGTTGGTTGTCGTGGGTTGTGTTTCGGTTAGCGGTGATTGGTTGCTTAATTTGAGAGCGGTAAAACCATGGACATATAAAGAAATGGACACTGTATTGAAAAATGGCGCCCATTCATTCCTATGAAAGCTGCTCAGGCGCAGATAAGCAACAAGGAAGCTGCCATATTGCTTTCATGTAAGCCCTGGCACGCCCAAGTGTATGACCTGCCGCTCCCTCCTCCTCCCTCGAAAACAAACTGAAAGCCGTTAAAAGCCGTTGGGCTAATAAAACGCTTTATGTGGCGTTTTGAAATGAAAAAACTTCAGTTTTAATAGTATATGGTCTCAAGATAAGTTTGAGCCTATGATTGATATCCAGAAAATGTTTGCGGCGACACAATCTTGTTCGCCGCTTGTATTGGTGTGGACGGGGAAATCTGCCTTAGGGCTACCATGAAAATAAGCTCCCATTCACAGCATGCAGTACCAATGGGTTGGCCACTAGTCCATGCTGGCTGCTCGGAGAAGGCAGCATCCTGGGGGCCTGGGTAAAACAGCTTCTGCTGTCATTTCGGAAGTGTGCTAACGGCTGCATTTGGTTAAATTATATGCAGTTTGTTCATTATGAGCCACCGGAGCCACCGTACTGTGTTGCCTCATCCAATCAGAATGCCCGGTGGGCTAGTTCACTTTTACCTCCTGTTTGTTACTGTATCGGAGCGCAGTTTTATTGAATGCTTTGATTAAATGCAATCGTTTAAACTCGGTGTGATCCTTTGACTTATACAAACACATAAGAACTTTCTACAAGGAGGGCATAACAATAAGTAGCAGCTATGTCAACTTTGCCTAGACATGCAGTCACTGGGACTGTTCAGGAGAAAAGCCCAGTCGGACCCCAGCAGCTGATCACGGGCGTAAAGCCGAAAGAGTGTCCCTCAGCATCGATCGCTGATTAATGAATGAACAGTAAAAAAATATTTAAAATAATTGTATTGATTGTAGTACGGAAACCAAGGCAATTGCCTATGGCTAGGTTCACCTCGTCTGCACACACACACACACACACACAGTTATTGATGAATGAGAGGGTGATCCTTATCTCGTAATTACGAGATCTTTTCTCATAATTATGAGATCCTGAGTGTACTGTGCTAACGGCTACATTAGCTGTGAAACTTTTTTTTTTTGGTGAATGTTCAGCGTTTACGCTGTGCAAATTGTGCACCATATATGCCTATTGATTCTGCTCTGCTATGTGCTGTAGTAAAGATAGGTCGCCTTGGATCAATTAAGCCCCCGTAGACCGCAAGCATCTTGTCTTTTTTACTCGCGCGAATCACCATTCCCTGCAGCCGTCACCGGCTCTGTGTTGTTTCTCTCTCACCGGCTCGCCGAGGCTCGGGCACGCTCGCGCTTCAGCTGCGCTCCAACTCCCCGGTTCACTCGTAAACTGAAATTCCGAGTCGGGGACAGCCCTACTGTGAAACATAAGCAGCCAAGGATGTATGAATATAATCAATTTTTTAGTGCAAAACGATTGATAGCCGCTCAACTCTTGACTAAACTGTAGGCTACATAGATACATGATAAAACTGGTTTGGTTAATAAACTAGTGAGCGGTTGGATGCTGGGTCTGGGGCGAGGGCATTTCGCCAAATTGTGTGACGTTTCGCCAAAATGTGTCCCCAACAATATGAACATCAAAGTTACGCCACTGGCCTGAATACTTATTTGTTTTATATAGCCTATGTTGTTTTATGGTTGTGTTTTTAAATAAAAAAATAAGTTCCCATTATGTTTGTCTATGCTGTTTTGGGGGGGTGGGGGAGATCTACATTGTGGGCTATTTGCACTGAATTGCAAATTATGATATTTTAGAATAAATACACTGAATTACAAGGGTGTAGAGAATGGGTGTGATAAGAGCATTACAATTAGAAAAAATAATGGGACAAAAAGAAATCAAGGGACATTTAGGCTAGAATAGATAAAAATGCGATTAATCGCGAGTTAACTATGACATTAATCGCGATTAAATATTTTAATCATTTGACAGCACTAATATATACATATACTTCGAAAAAAAAACACTTATATTTTATTTTTCATTTTCACCTGGGTGAAGACTTGAGGTTGACCTCACAATGTAAAGTCACAAGCGGCTGTGGGCGGTAGTTCGATCCCATGCCTCCCCGCGTTATGTAGAGGTGTCCCTGGGCAAAGACACACCAAACCCGAAATTGCTCCGGATATGTGTACAATACAAGGTAAAGCACTTTGGGACTGTGAAAAACCAGGAAAAAATGCTATATCATTGGAGTCCATTTAACATTTTACAAGTGCAACTTAAAAAGTCTCTTGCCATGTGCTCTCCTAAGTGCATGTGATTAAGAACACTCCTCGGGGGGCCATTCTTTGCTGGAGGTGCAGAATGTACTCATGACCTTTTACACATGCTCACACACTTAAACAGTTCCCAGCTGATCACCAAAAAAGAGCAGTCAATCACAACGACCTGTCAATCTTCCTGGTACTAGACAGTGCAGTGTGTGTCAGTGTGTGAATGAGATACATGTGTGTGAATGAGATACATGTCTTCAAAGGATCACCAAGAGTCAAATCCAGCTGCTTCACAGCTAAATATGTGAGATTCAAAAAAGTGGAAATAACCAATGTACGTAAATGTTAGTAAAGTAAAAGAACAAGGTTCTCGTGTACAGCCTTCACTGTGGTGTTGTACGCTTTCTTTATTCTGTTTCATTGTGTTGTCAACAAGTCCCTGTAAGCTAAAAGGAACACACTCTTACAAACACTGGATGCATTCTTCCACAGTATTGCTGTGCTTTAGAACCCACTTTGGCAGAGGTCCCAGCCCCATACACAATCAATGTAGTTAGCGGAAAAAATAGTGTGAAAAAATATGCCTTGAGTTGCAGCAGCACATGAGCACAAGCTGTTAACACAGAAAGTGCTGATAGTAGTGTATTCACTTTAGCTACCATCAAGGACACTGAGGTCATTTCCTAGGTAAGGGGTTTAAATCACCTTAGGATGAGTTAACAGTTATTCAGTTACACAGATACAACACAAGGTGGGTCTAGAAAGCTCATTCTGATTGTATTTTAACACTCACTTTGACTGCTTCAGGCAAAAGCTTTCATAATTAATTAATTCAATTAGAACAAAATAGATGAGTTGAGTAATTTTCCATTATAATTATATTCCTGGCAGTGTTGTGAGCACTAGGTTACATCCTTCAAACTATGGTTGTCAAAACTAGGGCTGGCAGGCCATGCGCTGCCTGACACCGTAACTTATACAGCCAGTAAGTTAATTAGAGATAATGATTATATTTGGCCTGTACTGAATATGTAGGAGATGCAGTTCCTATTGTTAAGGCGAGAAGTGCAGGTGGAAAGGGTAAAATGTATAACTTATAGCAGTGATTCTTGAGAACGAGGACAAAAGGCTGGGACAAAATGTAACTGCTGTTATCTTTAAAAATAAAAATATTTAAAATTGTAGATGTTATTAGGGATTAAGACAATAATGTCTGGAGCACAATTATCCCCTTAAATTGAATTGTATTATTATTATGTCAAATTTATGACACTTGTTATCTTCTCATGACGTCAGAAACAGTGTGTCCTCAGAGAAGGTTTCAATCTTTATATGCAATAAAACCTATTAAAAATGTACTTTAATGATTAAAATAGCTTTTTTCATCAAAGGTAATCTCTCATATCAATAAAAAAAAATGTTCTACATAGTGGTGGGCCGATAACGGCGTTAACGGCTACGTTAACGCCAGACTCTTATCGGGCGATAAAAAAAATATCGCCGTTAATCTCTTAATTCCACCTCCTGTTCGGCTCAGGGGAGATGCTGTTCGCCGTCGGGGTGAACCCCCTTCCGCACGTGAAGGCTCGCTTCACGTGCGGGAAAGCTATAGTGTGAGCGGCCACAGCTTGTATTTTGGTCATATCTAACACTGGACTGCAGGCCTATATAAAAGTGTTGTACCTTTGCTTTCTTTGGGTTAAAAAAAACTCCATCAACTCAGTATCCGTCTAGTCCAAAAAAACTCTGTCAGCTGCTGCTGCAGACGGTGTGCAGACTTGCTCGGAGAATCGGCATCGGCGCATCAACAGTCATTCAATGCAGCGGCAGTAATCATACAACCGAACGGTGTAGAAAGTCCCGTCAGTTAAAAATAGTGATCCAGATTTTAAATCCATGTTAAAATCGGAAGGATATAAAGCTAGTTAGCTTAAAAAAAGTAGCAAACATGTCAACTGTGATGTGTTCAGGCCGGCTCAGTAATATGATTGATGTGTTCAAATGCAACACAAAAAAAAAGAAATTTGAGATTTTGGCGAAACTTGTTTTCCCAGCAAGATAAAATAGATAGTAAAGATGGAATGGAATTATGACCTGTTTAATGTCCTATCTAGAGCTATGATCATATCAGCAATTAAAGCAATAATACAAGTTCTATTTCAACAAAATAATAGAAAATTATCAATTTTGATATCAATAAAGACTTGGATCGTTAAGGAGTCTTGAAAATGGTATCAATATCAATACAAATTAACTCTCCTGTCATCTGAGAGAAATTAAGATGATTTAATTTTTTTAACCGTTAGTATTTACCGGTTAAAAATATTATCGGTTGACTGGTTTACCATGGACATCCCTTATACTGTATAAATGTATATCATACATTGTATGTTTTTTTTTGTGTTATCCCAGTTAAGTTTATTATAAATTTTTTATCATTTAATATTACTTTTAATAGTTCCGGGACGTTGGAGCAATAACCTGGTGTTTTGACACTTCAGTGTGCACTGTGAATTTGAAGTAATGTTCAGTTTTTGAATAAAGATGCAGCATTTACAAATGTTTATTTTTTTTATCCGATTCATCGATTAATCGAAAAAATAATCGACCGATTAATCGATTATTGAAATAATCGTTAGTTGCAGCCCTAAACAATTCATCGTTACCTCTTATGGCCTACAGTTCAAAGTTCATGTTTAACTGAATAAACAGTTTGTAAACACAAGTACATCTTGTTGAACATTATTTATTTTCATCACCAATTATCATAGTAGAACAGCTTCCTCAAGCAGTTTGTGATGCATGTTGGAAACAGGAGATGAGCCCCTGGTCTGATGCGCCACCTGGCTTGAGAAACACGTTCTCAAAGACTTACTTTGAGTCATTATTTAGGGAGCACACACATATTATGAATGAATTCAAATGAGCCATTTTAATCTAGATTAATCTAGATTAATTTCAAAATTAATCTAGATTAATCTAGATTAAAAAAATTAATCTATGCCCACCTCTAGTTCTACAACACATTCATGTTTTATAAGGTTTCAAAGTGGGGGGACACTTTTTGTCACCACCGTCAGACATTTCATTAAAATGTAATAAAATCAGGCAATATGAGGGACAGCTGTCTCCAAAAAAAATATTTAGGATGTCCCGATTCTTGTGGCCAGATCTAGGATGGTTAGAAGTACCCTGATGTTCTACTTCATCCGGCCAAGATTGTTAGTGTTGAAAACTGCATCCTATTTGGGCGATTCTGACCCACAATCCAATGCGCACGTGAAGTGACGTCACATCGAGGAAGCCTCCATATGAAAACAAACAGGGATGCGACGGATATAAAAGCAAGAGGCAAGATGATGAAATAAGAGAGTAAAAGTATGTCCCAATAGTATGCCTACTGCATCCTAACTAGATTATTTTTATCGTTGGATGTAGTATGTAGAATAGAAAAAATAAAGAGTATGCGATTCGGAACGCAACCAATATGTGCAGAGCACATTAGAGTCAGATAGGCTCTGATTAGTGTTGTAGTTTTAGAATATTTTACATTACAAATCTTGAAAGTCCTGCGTCACAACCATGATACGTCAACACCGGTTTACAATTTCTGAAGAAGTTATATGAAATGTTTCGATAATTTTATTTTCCTGTAGTAGTTCATACCACCTATCATCAACAGTGCCCAACCGTGCCGAGCTGCTCAGAGGAAACTGCATAAACGAGACGTTTTTCGTTTTGTTTGGATTAGTTTGTCCATGTTTGTCCCTGATAAAGAAAAACACCTTGTATTTCAACGATCACTTCTGCCCCACTATATGTGGTGGTGTATTGATCTGCACAGTCCTCTCTATGGTTGTATTGTAGGGGAGAACGGGGTAAGTAGGCACACTTTTTACTCTAGTGAGAATTGCTCATCACCAAAACATCTGTCAATAGCCATTCCTACATTAAATTGAAGCTTAAGGTGTTGGCTAGAAATGTGTGTCTCTCTTTTTTTCCAACTTATTGTAATGAAGAAGTAATTTACCATCAAAGACACTCTGACACATTGTGACAACCGACCCCTTGATGGGGTTGGTTGTCACACACTATGGGGTTGTTTGTCACAATGTTATCTTAATGGGAAAAATCTTAAAAAGAAGGCAAGGAGGCAGAACCAAATTTGAATGTTTAATTGCATTGTCAAGTTGACAAATAGGCCTACATAACGTTCTGTAGCCTTGGCAGCTGGTCTAGTTTGGGATGCACTGGGTTGTTTTGATTTTGTTGCCCTTTTTTCTTTTGCTTGCTAGCTGCCTTTTCCTGCTCTATTCTTTCCTTCTCTGGGGTGTCAGTGAGGATACAGCTTGACAATTTCTTTCGTTATTGGGTTCCTTTTCTGGCTGCAGCCTTGAGATAACATGTGACAACCAACCCCTCAAAAAATTTGACGACCAACCCCAACTTGAATTTCTTGCTAGCATCAAGGCCAACAACCATCTGACAACTAATTAGCTTGCTAACCACAATCTAAACTATAGTTTACCCTTCACACTTTCTGAGGGTAACAAGTGTTTTGTTATAAACCCATTGTGTAAAAGCCTAGAAGAAAAATACTGAGAAGCAAAATATTTTGAATTTGACATGAAAAACACAAAACATCCTCTCACCTGAAATGCAGCTGTCTTCCTCCAAGGAAGTCTATGTATGTGACCTCTGATCCCAATTCTGGACCTTTTTTATATCAACATTTCAGAGCTAGCGCGCTCTGGTGGCGAGATATAACGAATGTGACATCCAACCCATGTGACAAATTACCCCGTTCTCCCCTACATAGTAGCATTTGTTGGTATTGTTATTTAAACAGAAGACTCAGGTCTAAGCTCCTCCCTGATACTTCACAGGTCAGAGAGCCGAAGCCTCTCTACTTCTTGACTGGGGTTAGCTTTGGTTAGCTCAGTGGCTAACACACTGATATGTACTGTATGTCTAACTGGAAAGTGGTGTCCTCTCTCCCTCCTCTGGGTGTCGGTGCCTGCTTGCCTGCTCACACAGCATTATGTCTCCATTAAGAATGCTATGGTGAGTAAAAATTTAAATGGTGACAAAATCAAGTTACTGCAGGTTTTTAGGTGTACAGCACCAAGTGCTTAAAACTCACTCATCAAGACAACCTCTTAAATGAGAAATGAGAAGGCAGAAATACAAATCACCATGAAAAGATTGGTCGGACCAGAACATTTGACTTTTTTTGGTTCTCATTCAAATTACTCTTAATATAGAGCAATACAGGGAAGGCTGTCAATCATTTCCAATTACAATGACAGATCCTATAAATCATGAGATTTGATGCAAATCTTAAGTGAAATCAACTTCCTTTAAAACCTTTCTATTCCCTGTACTACATAACCACCCATGTGACCTAAACCAAGTCCAGTTAAGGACTTATTCTAAGCACAGTTTCAGTCTGGCTGACCTGGCCTTTTGACACAGTGGCCTTCAGTAGCATGACAGCCATACTGTAGGGTTTACACACTAGGGTAATATATAGAAGAGGGAGAAAGGAAAAGGGAGAGAGACCTAGACAATAATAGACAGTGGAAGAGAGAGAGAGAGGCTGTTTGAGAAATAGGCAATCTCTTCCTCCCCTCTTTTATTATAAACTCCGCGGTGACGCAGTGAATTAAATTTAGATTAGCCTTTATGCTTGACCTGTTAACTTGCAATGACATTGAAACAGATTGTAGCTGCAATGTAAGAGA
This sequence comes from Ammodytes marinus, assembly GCF_949987685.1. Classification (NCBI taxonomy): domain Eukaryota; kingdom Metazoa; phylum Chordata; class Actinopteri; order Uranoscopiformes; family Ammodytidae; genus Ammodytes; species Ammodytes marinus. The sequence goes on from NC_137212.1 coordinate 30,374,913, forward strand.
GAGAGGGGGGGGGGGGGGGGGTTACAGGTTTAAAAGGCAGCGGGTGGAAGGGAAATGACTGAATTTTGAAAGATAGAAATACATTTGTGAAGGAGACGAATATTTTGTACTGACTGTGGACAGAGGGGGAAGATGATTAAGAAAAAGAGCTGATGCATGTGGTGATGGGATTACATATGATGAGGATGAGGTAGAGCCAGACAGATGCTAAGAGCTAACCTTCCCCGACCTCCACCAAGCTTCTGGGAGGAATGTACTCATCGTGTAGTATGACACACACACACACACACACACACACACACTCACACACACACACACACACACACACACACACACACACACACACACACACACACACACACACACACACACACACACACACACACACAGGCAGGGTGACCAGGCATCTTGGGACAACTGGCATCTTTGGACAGTTAAGCTTTAATTTCTAAAAATCAACACTGAGCTAATCACAAGATAGTTTGAAATCAAAAAAATATTGGTTATGTGGTTATGACATCACTTCTGGGGGCATGGTCTAGCCATATTTATTCGACAGCGTTGCAGTGAATTTAGATGATAAGTGAAAAGACATAGCGTTTTGCTGTAAATTATATTAAGGTAATAAAATTCGACCCAAAAATATGGATGTTTGTAATGTGAATGTGATGTACACATAACAGAGTGGTGAATCAGAAGTTTCAAAAATCATGTTCAGATCAATCTTATTTTCTGTTTAAAATGTGATTTTGTATTGCTGGCATTATTCAAGTGCATGTTGGGAAAAATAAAATGCAAGAGAACCAATCTGTCAAAGATAACAGGAACAAATACTTAAAGGTGCTCAGAGGAACTTTCAGTATGTGTTAATTATTGCGCCTCCTTGATAATAAAGCAGTGTTTTTACCACGCCAGCTGTTGTTCCTGTGTGAGCGTACCCATGACAAAGACATTAAGAAAAACTACATAAAAATAGCATGGTTTGCTCTGATGGCCTTGTTTGCTGTTAAATGTAATTTATGATCATCAGAGGAAAAATTGGACTGTTTCAGTTCCTCGTAGCACTGTTAAATCATTAAAAAGAATACAAAAATTGTGTCAAGATCAACATCATAATATCTTATGCAGGAATAATCTGAACTAATTGTCTCGACAAGGTGTCAAATGTTGGGACGATTAGACAGTGTTAAATGGGCCGGTAATGACTGCTGAAACATGTTGGCCATATGGATGGGGCCCCCTCTGAGATGGAACTGTTGGCCAAGAGCCCAAAACACTCATATCACCGAGACAAGGAGCAGATGACTGGAGAAAAGAGCACGAGATATATCGCCTTAACCTGATTAAAGACCCTTTTAGCTTTTTCACACAAAGAAGGATTTTATGGACGGTGATGTGAAACGTGAGTCGGACATACAGTAAGAACTGAAGGTAATGGAGGTAAGCAAATGAAAGGGATGTTAAGTCTCGTGTGTTTCACCGATCAAGATGTTTTGTAATGAAGTCCATTCCAGATTAGTACATATTATTGCGGAGCATGCAGATGCAGCGGCCCGGCGCTCTCCGTGTTTTGGCAGTTATTTACATTTTATTGTAGTTTTTCTTAAAGTTTTTTATACAAAGTGTTTTAGCAGTGTATGTGCATTACAGCACGCCAAACTGCTGACAATTGCAGCACACGTCTAATGTAATAAAGACAGAAGAAATTGGGAATTTGTGTCCATTGTTGTCTTGTACACTCCTTCGCTGTGAAGTAATTTGCCCTCTTGGGACATTAATAAAAAACCTTGAACCTCACGGCTCCCCAGAAATTGAATACATGATGCTGCAGTGTAGACCTTTCTACTTGTGCAGGGAGTTTACATCTGTGTTTTTTTTAGTTTGTTAGAATTGTCATCCAGTCTGTTAATGCCAGTGTCAGACTATATCAAATCAGCCCATTTCGGCATTCTTAGGGTGTTGAGTCGTGTCGGGAGTCAGTCAGCAACGTGAGCAACGTGTAGTGTAGTCTATCAGGTCTCTGATTGTACAAGTTGTGTAGTTCAGTTTGATGCACTTAACATTAGGTTTTGCTTTGTTGGTCTTTTGTATGGCCCAGTTTAGTTGATACCCACTATTTAGTAGTTTACTTTTAATTTTTCATCTCACACATCAACACAATATTCATGGGAGAAAGAAGAAAGACAAGCGAACACACCACAAGAGACTGTGTGAGTGTGTGTGTTTGTTTGTGTGTGACACCTGTCTGGTCATTCATTAGCAGTAACCAGGCTGCAACATCTAACGACATCTAGTAGTAGTAGTAGTAGTAGTAGTAGTAGTAGTAGTAGTAGTAGTAGTAGAAAACTTTATTGTCCCCGTGGGGCAGTTGGGTTTGCGGCACAGTCACACTTCATGACATGACATCAGACAAATGACACAAACAGATAGTCCATACATCAGACATAACATGAAGCACAGCTCTCCATTAAGAGCCTCTTATCCATGCAGTCTCTAAATCAGCTCTCTCCCTAATAGACTTTGACTACATTGCCTCAAAACAGTTTCCCTTTCACTTTAATCTTTAATGAAATAATAGTGCTGAGGACGGGATGGGCATCCATGTCACTTTTTAAAGGGAGATTTCGTCCCACTACATACATTTAACAGACATCCTTCTTTGAAATAAAGCTGTTGAGGTTTTAAAGGGATACTAGGTAATCCTAGAGAATGTTTGACGAAGGATTTTGTGTAAACAAAGCAGGCCCACTTTGTTTACATCCTCTTTGTTTACATACCAGTTCACAGAGCTACACATTGTATTAACATCTATATGCCTTTAAGCGGGAAAGTGCACATTTTTGACATTTTGATGTTATATTGGATTCTCAAATTATTTTCCCTCAGACTGGATTAACAATGAGCCATCGGAGCCCACTGAAAGTTCCAGTGGGCCACAACAATTAGCTCTGTTTCTTTTTGTTTCAAGTTGAAAGCGATGTGACATAAATCTTGCTTTTAAATTGGTAGGATGCTTCAAACTCTGCCACTTGTATAGAATATAAAAAAAGCCAGCTTCGATATTTGACTAGCTCTATTCATGTGCGATGATAGCTTGTAAAATTATTTTTTTTTATTTTTTTTTAAACAACAGAAACTTGCATTTTCTATTGAAACGTTCCTGTAAACCGGTGTTCATTTACAAAAGTCCTCTCCACACATACAGTATCTATGAAACAATAACACTATTTTTAAGAAATTTGAGTGTGTTGATAATATTTACCAAGGCTTTGTACTTTGATTGCTATGACATTGACAACCCCCACATCACCACTCACTGCCTTACTCTCAGCCCAGTGACAGCTAATCAAAATCTTAATTAAGTGTTGGAGCTATCACAGACTCCCTGGGTGTTCAGCCCCGTCAAGCTACAGCAATTTAGACTGGAGGAAACCCCACTTTTACATTAGAAGAAATCATTTTGATACTCTAGGTTGAACCTTTTTGAATAATCTGATTGTGAAAAATTACAATGTATTTTATCATAACACAAACCAACAATAGTTTAGAACCACACGTAAACTAATTGTGTAATTGAATAAAAAAAAAATTCAGCAAGTCAAAATGATATGCTTGTGTATTAAGCTTGTATGTCCATGTCTAACATTTAAATGTGTGCATAAGCTTACATAACACATTAGTAACACTTCTCTGAAAATATTGGAGCCAAGAATAAAGACCAGCCATAGTATCCCACTGTAAGAAACGAGAATGTGGTTAGAGAGAAAGGGCGCTCACGATCCCCAGGGGCGATCGATTCAGCCTTCAGCATCTCTTAAAGAGAATCAAACAAATCTGCATTGTCACCTATTTATGCAGCAATGAGGGCTTGAATGGCACCATGAAGCAGGTACAGCTGTTTGAAGGAGATAAGACCCCCGTCTGCCCACCAGCAACCCCCCAATCATGACACTTTTAAAGGGCTTAAGCCGCTAGGTAAAAATGAAGGTGATAGGTATTTCCAGGTGCTGTCCTGTCAGTCATCCCCTCTTGCATATATACAGTAGACAAGTGTGTGTGTGGGTGTGTGTGTGTGTGAGAATGATGGAAGAAAGGGGACTTGTCATCTCAGAGTGGATAGGATGATGTCCAGGTATAATGAAGTAGTCAAAAAAGGAAAGTGATTTAAAAAAGGGGGTGTAACACGTTATGGAAGTGAGTTGCGAGCTATCCATCCACCTGCCACATTGAACATCACCACCAAGTATTAAGATTGCATCTTTATTTTTGTGGAAAATGGCAGGTCTTGCGACGCCTTATCTGCATACTAGAAATGTCATGCTACAAATACTTTTGTGAAAAAACATTCACTTTTTTGTTGTCAAAAGTGGATTAGTAAATCTAATGGTACTCACATTCCTTTGTGTGTGTTAATTGGTAAATTGATTGTACTCATATAGCGCTTCTCTAGTGATACTCGACCCTTATTTACACTCATTCAGAAGTCCTGAGGCTTCCTATCATTAACCCACTCACCCACTCACACACTGATAGCAGCAACTACCACGCACGGCGCAAGCTAACCATCAGGAGCAATTTGGGGGGTTCAGTGTCTCTGCCCACTTTGCCACCCAGTCCAACAGTGTACTTAACATCTACTTTATTGTTCCCATGCTTGGTGTTTATCTTTGGAATTGGTATATGCAGGAGCTAGCATAACAGGGTTGTCGTAAGTGGAACCAAAGGCCCAGCATGGGGGAATGCTCCGTACTCTGTGGGAACATACAGTCTCAGTACCTTACTGAGTCAGTCCTGATGAAATGTAGGTAAAACATCATCCAGTGGACAGTGGCTGAAGCTGAAATAGCAAAGAGTAACACCTTTTTCTGGATCTTGAGGTTACTTTACAGTAGTGACTTTTCACCATTTAAGGTAAATTAATGTAATATGAATTGGGCCATAGCTGCACACTCATTAAAGTGTATTTGAAGAACTTTTAGTTTGTGTTGATTCTAGCGCCCCCTTTTGGCAAAAGCAGTGGTGTTTTTATGACACCAGCTGGTGTTCATGGGTGAGCATACCCATTACAAAGGCATTAAGAAAAACTATATAAAAATAGCATTATTTGCACTGATGGTCTCGTTCGCTGTTGAGACTGTTTCAGAAATATTTAAAAGTTCCTCGTAGCACCTTTTTAAAGGTGATGTAAGCGATTTATTTATGTTAATATAAGTGTTAAATCGCTCTTTATTCATACAGTGATCACTTATATAGTGTGCACGTTTTATAAAGCCAATCTCTGAGTCACTCGCTCGGCATGTAATCGGCAAATACACTTTTTGGGGATCCCACTACTGATAACCAATCACAAGAGAGAACGCTACAAACTGGCAACCGTCTCACTGCCGGTGCACGTGCAGAGCGACAAATGGGTGAATGTGTATGCGCCTACAATGGCGGAGCAGGTAAAAATCTTTCTCAATATCTGTTTTGATGGTTTTTATCATGTTTTATCACACTTATGGACCTGAGATGATGCTAGATAGCTCGCTGCTTGAAGACCGCAGTGCATTAATGTGGTGACTAGGGAGGGGACTGCTAACTGCAGTCACTGACAGGAAGTTAGCTAAGCTGACCATTACGCTTACAGCACCTTTATCACACACTGGGTAGAAATGTCTTTGTTGAAACTTTATCATCAGAAGTAGATTGTATATATTCAAAAATATAATAAAAAGAGAAAAATTGGTGGCATCACTCACTTTTATCATCAATCTTATGAATGAATCTCCCGCCAGTTGCAGCAGTACAGTCAACACAGCTGTCAAAACAATCAATGAGAAAACAAAACACTACCATATTTATTTCTCTCAGCTTCGGAGATAGTTCAAGGCACTGACAAACAATGTAGTACTGGGGGCGCCCTTAGCTCAGTTGGTAGGGCGTCCCCCCCGGGCCGGGCCCAGCAGCAGACCCGGGTTCGATTCCCGCCCGGGGTCGTTCTCTGCATGTAATTCCCCTCTCTGCCCCATTTCACCTCTGTCTCTTCAAACTGTCAAATAAAGCATGAAAAATGCCAAAAAAAAATCTTAAAAAAAAAAGGTAGTACTGAACATAATAGGCCCCATGTAAGAAAAAGGCTTTATTTTAGTTCATTTATTTAGATAAAGTTACAAAACTATTACCATATTGTAGTGTTATGAGGCTTTAGGGCGTTGGATATGACATATTGCTGTCTATAATTGAAGACAATGGACATGGATGCTAAATTTAGCCCAATGTGTATTTCATGGATCACACAGTATGATGCCAGAGTGACAGTGAATGTCACACTGTGGAGGACACATGAATTTCTCCCACTTTCTTCCGGCTGTATTACTTGGGCTAGTTTTCTGCTCAGGTTCCCTACATAAGGCACACACACATACAATATCTGAGAAACACATAGAAGCTGATGATTGTGTCTCTCATATAGTCTCACCTCTCAGAGGACACAGACATTGTTAAAGTCGGGGCAGGAAATGAGTTCTGTGCTATATAATGTACGAGACACACAGCCAGTCGACAGGCCCTCCCTGAACGCCCTGCCCTTCAAACACTGATGGATACTAATGTGTCACAGCATGAAAATGTGTCATGAAACAGAAAAAAAAAAATCATCAGAAACACGATAATACAGAAGGATGGGAGGAGGAAATAGGGCCAAAAATGACCCACCCCAATCTGTCAGAGAGACACTTTCAAATAGGAAATAGGGGGATATTTCTAAAAAAATAAAAAATGCCTTCATGTGTTCTCCCAGGCCTTGTACGGTTAAAAACGTCTTCTACTTAAGAGTGTTCGTTCTTTGTCAAGGGTTGCTGTATTTTTGGCAGATGAAAAGAGAAAAAAATAAACATTAAATCACTGCTACTGTCTTTTCTTGACCATTTTCTTTTCCCCTGCATTGAAAGCATGCAGCCATCTGAGGGGAAATGGCTTTCTTTTCTATTTCTGCCACTGAAGACACGTCAGGGGCCTAGGCGTGAGTGCATTGTTCACTGGAGCAAGGCATTTCCTGCTGTAAATGAAGACCAAAAATCCATCCTCCAGGCTGAATTATTAACAAACCACATGCCCAAGAATCCCAGGGTCCACGAGTGAGAGGAGGGGATAGAAAGGGTAGAAGAGGAGAGAGGGGGGAGGGGGAGCCCGGAAAGGAAATGGAATGTTAAAGAAGAGAAAGGCTGCTGAGATTTTGTTGCTGGGTTGGTTTCCTGGCCCTCGTCTTAAGATTTAGAGCAACTAGGGCCCAACACTAAATTCCACCAGCAACTGAAATCCTAAACTAAAACTATTAGCCATTGTGCCTTAAAGAGCACCTATTGTGCTTTCTCATCTTTTCTGACCTATACATGGGGTTGTTAAGGCTCTCAACAGAACGTTTTTGCAGAGAGGCTATACTGCAGTACCAAAGTTGGACTGAAAAATAGCATGATAGGTCCTCTTCAATGACAAAAAAAGGCTGCCATAAGTGACATAAAAGGGTTCATGAGATCTGATCTGATACCTCTATTGTTAACAGTTGTACTCTGTTAAATGTTCATCTCTTTGTGTTCTGTTAAGTTACTATCCATTATAAAGTGAGGTGAAACAATGGTGATTGAGTGTATGACCCACTGATGAAAGCTCTTATATTTTCAGCTTTGCCAAGTAATACCACCTGTGTAAGAGGCGACTTCCCTGCGCTAAAATCAAAAACTGCGCAGTTAGTGATGGCTTTTTTACAGTCAGTAAGCACCAGTGTGCTCTATTCTACTGAAAAGGTAAATCTGCTAACGTATCAATGTGTGCACCTTCAAGTCGGAAAATTCCTGATTTCCGAGTACAACTGAATGCATCAATTGGACTGCACAGGCAGAGCTTCTAACTGCCTTCAACGCCACAGACTCACTTCTAAAAAAAGAATACAGTCCAGAGAAAAATAAAAAATGGATTAAACATGAAGTGACGGTGAGCGATGACATCATACACCTGACACTGTTCAGTTTCTAAATTAATTCTGGGAGATGAGGTCCAATGGGGGCGGGGCGGCAATAACATCTTATACTGCAAAAGCTGCAGCTAGAATCAACATTAACTCAATGTGAAGAATTACATACGTACGTAAATTACGTGAATTAAGTAAAACTATGCGGTTAAAGTCAGGGAGAGATTGCAGTCAATCTTAACCATTCGTCGGAGATGATTCAAAGTACGTCTTGGGCCTCCTGAGAGAAGATAAGCATTATTTGTCAGGGAAACGTAAACAGAGGTCATTTTAAGCGTTTGAACAATTGCTGTAGTTCTTAAAATCAATCCACTATATACTGTAGTTCCCTCACAAAGTCCACAGTGGATAAGAAAACCAGGCACAGCACGCCACACCACACCACACTACACCACACTACCACGTGCTCACAGCCCCACAATACAACACATTTTGTAAATGCACAAATCAAGTTGTACAACACTACACTGCAGTGATGAGGCAAACATTATGGCGATTATGGGGTCTCTGAAATCTCAATTTGGTGTCAACTACTTTTTCAGACACAGCCTTGGTCAAGCATCCTTTTTTTCCATTCATGCAACTTGTCGTTTCTTCCCTGTAATCTTTCAAAACTCCATAGAGCCATGTTGTAACGCAGGTTTTCTATTACACCTTGAGTTTCCAAGCCCAGGGTTGAGACAAAAAGATCGGGGGGGTATTCATTCACTCACTTTTCTCCAGAGCCATAATAATTCTACAGCTGTTTTCATACACTCAGTCGTTTTGATCGTTAATAGTTTAAAGAGATGTTTAAAATGCAATTAATTCCAATGTGTTTAGGCCCCTGTAAAGTTGCTAAGACCTACAATATACTTCTTACATTAATTCCTTCCAAATAGTATAGCTGTATTATACAAGGGCTTAGATGATAAACTAATTGAACATAGTCTTCTGGAAAATTAATTCTATTCAACTTGTTTCGAGATCAATGTGGTGTTAAATCCATTATGTGATGGAAGGATTTACACAAAACTCATCTTTGTCAGCTGTAAGGTGTTACAGAAGTTGTATCCCGTTACAGAGACCGCCTCCTTGGTAGGACGTGGTCTCGCGGTCTATGAAGGCTATAGCCTGTGAAGGCCGATTCGAAGGCCGAACCAGGGCCGAACGAGCGTTGTTAAACGGGACGGTCTCCGCAGGTCTCCGTTTACGAGCATTTCCGGTTTGCGTAACAAGCCGTTACCTTGCGTGACGACACGCCACTCCTGTGCTGCCTAGCAACCCTGATACCTGCCAACGGAAACAGCCTTGTCAACGGAGGAAAAAAGAAAAAGAAGTTGCCTACCAGACGGAAAGAAAAAAAAGTACAAGAAAAAAAGAAAGGAAGATAAAAGTTAAGATGGAGCAACACGTTGCTGTTTTGTTATTTTTTATTTTATTGTATGCCATCTCTGAAAAAAACGCAATGAATCATGGGATATGTTGGGCTGCGAAGGATACATCTGATGCAGCCTTCAAAACCGTGAAACGAAGGCTGCATTTCTCGGCCGCATATGAGGAGCCTTGCAAGGAGCCTTGCAAATGGAACAACCTTTGTGCGCCGCTATGACGCAATCGGTCTTCAAATGCAGCCTTCGTAGACCGCAACCCCTGTATTGAGATTCACCCTGTGTGTTGGTATTTCACATTGAAGTTTTAGGGATGGTGGCTATCCTAAGTGCCTTTGATGTATGTTATATGTGGGCTCTTTATATTGGTTCTCAGCAGAGCTGCTAAATGAAATGCGCATATAATGTTTATGATTAGCCAATAAGGGTAAGCTGATTATTTTTTCTAAGGACTGAGCATATACAGGCACTATTAAACTCATTCTAAATCTCATCTCTGTTTCCTTCTCTCCAGGAAGTAAATTTTTGCCCCCATTTCACCCGTCATCCGGGTAAGAACCTAATTCCAATCAGACAGGTGCAGTCAGCGCTTCTTGTTTAAAATGTACAGCTTACAGCTTACTTACAGCTGGAGGTTTAAGGTCAGTTATTTTTAATTGTATGGTACATGTTTGTCCACTGTCTTTGTTGACTCAGTTGCCACCTTTGTAACATCAAAGCCGGTTTAAAAATATACTGTAACAATCAAATTAAATCAAGTACCAAAAGTACAATTTCCTTGAAAATATGAATCTAACAACTCCTAGACATCCTGTTCCAAACGTTCACGTGACGCTTTTGTAGCCTGTACACAATACATACTCAAGCCCGTAAACACACGTGCACTGAAGTTATTTGTATTCTATGAAAAAGGAGTATCTCCCTTGCCGTATCTCCTCACTCCATAAACAGAACCTGCCTATTCTGTGCTGTTTTCACAAATATGCTCCACAACAGGAGTGGCACTAGAGAACACTTAAGGTTGGCCACTTTTCCAGCACAGCGCACAGTGGGGAGATAACAAAGCCAGCTGCAGGAGTCAATAAAGGGGCCAGCAAATAGCAGGAGGATCTCACTGAGAGAGGTAAACAACCCTGAGGAGAACATTTCGAATTTCATTTTTTAATGTTTCGTCAATTCTCATCTGGGAGTGGCTTCCAAAGGGTTCTGTTCAGTTTGAGGGTTCATTTCAAATTCTAAATTGAAACGCAATGCTTTTCGACACTCAGTAGAAGCAGTACAGTACATTCTTATCACACAGCCCTGGACTGACCTTAAACATGGGCCTTTCTTACAATGTATGTTTGGGGATGGGTTTTACACTGTAATCAGTGCTGTCCCGAATACCATTTTACAGGCATCGAATACTCGTTGGATTTTCCGAGGGAGTGAAAAAAAACACACCATCTCTCGTTTGACTATTTATAGGCATATGTTTGAGTAGAATGAACATTTTGGTTTTAGAATATAAACTACTGACAACATTTCTATCAAATTCGAATACATTTTTTGTCATTAAGAGCATTTCCATTAGGTAATGTAGAGATGAAGATTTAAGAAAAATCCAGACTGGTCTCTTAATTTCTTCAAGAGCTGTAAATGCCAATGTGGCAAATGAGAATATGGATCAATATGGAGGAAAAAAAAATGCATGATTTTACGATTAGTTGACAATAGGCAAGATTCGAACAATCAGTTTCAACTATGTGTCATGATCCTGCCTGGGCCTCTTTGCCTCTGTTTTGTTTTTTGCCCTTTGCCCGTGTGCTTGTCTGGTGTATTGCAGGGTTGGAGTCAGGTTCGTTGGAGTCAGGTTCGTGGGAGTCAGGTGAAGCACTCACAGCTGCCAGCAATCACCAATCAACCGCTCTTCATATACCCGGCCCGACCTTCCAGACACTGCCAGATTGTAGTCTCAGTTTCCCACAGTCAGTTGCTCTCTCTAGTTACCTACCTGTTTGCAGCTCTGTTTGCATTTTTGCCTCGTGCTCATTCCTGTTTTTTTTGCCACAGCTCCAGGGCCGCCGCTCTCTATACGCAGGGTACGCAGAGCACGTAGGGCACCAAGTTCCTGCCCCCCCCCTTTTTTTAAAAAGGAAAAATAGATGATCCGGGGGCCCCCAACATTGAGGTTTTTAAAAAAAAGTTCATGATGATCAATACATTACAAACAATATATATATTAGTTATGTACAGGCCCATCGTTGTTTTTTCTTAATTGTGTAACCTATCCAGGGGTGGATTACTGCACAGGCATACCGGGCACAGGCCCAGGGGCCCAAGGGGGCCCTTAGCCAGAGATACTGATAGTAACTTTTCATGTTGCATAGTCAAAGAGCTCAGTCACTGATGTCAATAACAGGGTCCAAAAAGGAATAGCCTAAATATAAGTATAAGGCAAGTTAAAAACAACAGCATTAGTAGCTCTGTAAGGGGCTCCATGAGGGTCCTTGAAGGCCCCCTCACACATACACAAATAAGCTTTCTATGTGTGAATTCTAAATTGTTCATAAAAAGTAGATATCCACCCTTTATCTGTTGAAATGGGCCCCTCCATCATAGAACATGGATATGCAGACCAATCTACTTTACTGTTTTTACAGTTGCAGAGTAAAGAGTGCTGCCTGTTTAAGAAAAATCTGACAATTTAAGCTTAGGGCACCCAAAAGCTTAGCAGCGGCCCTGCACAGCTCTCCCGGGCTGACTCCACCACCGGCTCCAACCTGCACCAGCCAGCACTTCCTCCCGGACCCCTCTGCCCGCCTGCTCTAGCCTGCTCTCGCTCAATCCCCTGGACTTTCTCCGTTGCTCTCCCCCTGCATTTCATGATTTACTAGAAGCTTTATAGATGACCAAAACATTTGTGATATGTTAACATAACATTTATTAATCAACATGTATTAATCATCTACAAATACATATTACTGTTTTGTAAATTATTCGTTCATCATTATCTGATGACTTATAAGTCACTTATAAATGAACATTATTATAAATTGTTTCGCAATTATGTTAGCATGTATTCCAGGGTTTGTCAATAATCAATGAAGTCACTGTTTGTGTGGTCACTACAAGGGCATTGGACTATAATCTTCAACAATAGGCAGGACAAAACTAAGTTTTGGAGCCTGGTGTTACGCTTTACTCTTGAAGATTGCAACAACATTGTGCTTACAGTTTATAAAGTAGCGAATACTCACAGAGATGTATACTGTAGCAGTATCCGAGAACAAATGTCCTAACAATTTAGGAAGTACTCAGTGCATGCCCCGCCCTCTCAAATTAACTTTGCAACTTGTCCTGACTTTTCCTGGAAATCACGCATCCCTCCAGCCTTTTTCTTTACATATAGAAACACATTTCCACCATGAATTAATGCAGAAAAGGCACAAATTGGTCTCTCTCTCTCTCTCTCTCTCTCTCTCTCTCTCTCTCTCTCTCTCTCTCTCTCTCTCTCTCTCTCTCTCTCTCTCTCTCTCTCTCTCTCTCACACGGTATTCACATTAGCATTGGACACACACCACGGGGCGTGTGCAATCACGACAGAAAAAATTGAATGCATTTCCTGGAGAACTCTTATTTACAAGTAGCAATAATCTGGCTTCATGATAGGCCACATGTTGGAGAGACAGCTGGGGAGAAACATGCAAAGGAGACATGTCATTTACACGCTTAAACCCCATTGCTAATCAGACTGTGCCGCACAAGTCAAGCACACATTTATGAAGGATGTAAAATGTTTAGCCCCTCTTACCGCAATTAACCCCTCAAGTCAGATTCATTTTTAATGTCTGTGTTTTTTACGAGACATATTAAGAACATTAAAATGGTGGCAAAAAAAAGGTGTTTTAATGTTAACATATATCAATCCCCATAAATGTATAACCTTACAACATATCAAAAGGGCTCCAATAAAGATGTTACTCTGGAACAAATAGAACAAATAAAGTGTTCCACCTGTCACTAGTCTGTTCACTGTGTTTGTGTCACCCTCCTCCTCTTTGTGTCTCTTGTTGTCGTCCTGTGTGCTGACAAAGCGTCGGTTTGAATGGGCTGACAGCTCCTGAAAATTTCATCAGCATGAGAAATGCCTGTTTTCCCCTCAACTTTCTGTTTACTGCTATCAATAATTTGTGAACAACAAACAGCAGATGTCTCAACCCACCCATCAAAGGCCCTTTGTGTGTATCTGTGTGTGTACATGTATCATGTGCTTGGATTCTTTTATGCGTATGTGTGCATGTGTTTGAGCATCAGTGTGTGTCTACGATGTATGTGTGTTTGTAGATGAAACAGATGTTCCTCAATGCTTGAAACAGACAAGGGATGAGCGTTGAAAACTGGAGCAAATAGTGAATTAATCAATCCATTACCACGCAGTCCAAAGGGGAAAAGACCACACACAGTGTCAGTGCCAGACAAAGTCATACTGCTGTTATTATGAGGACAATGATACCAGTAAGTGGATTACATCATCACTTCACTCCGTTCAAACTGCAATGTGTCGTTTGCCAGAGAACATTTCAAAGAGAAAAATGAAAAATAAAGCGAAATTAGATCTTCTGTGGTCTGTTCCGCATAAATCAAATGTGCACTGCCATCTTTAACAGCATCTACTTTAAGTCCTGCCATGCTACATCACCTTGATCAAGTGCACCACACAGTTTTGTCTATTCAAAGGGAATTGCAAGGGAAAAACATGTGAGCATAGATAGTATATAAAATGGATGTAGCGTCCGGGCTGACCTCAGTTAATTCAATTGCATCCAATCGTCCCAGCCTATGCACATCGCCATCTTGTCAGATTTGTACTCCGCCTCATTTCCTCTTACCGAAAAAGGGCATTGATGTGACGTTGGGGGGAGGGAGATACGCCCATCTAGCTGACATATACAGTCATATGAAAAAGTTTGGGAACCCCTCTCAGCCGGCATTATAATTGACTCTGCTTTCACAAAAAAAAATATAAAAGTGGTATGTCTTTAATTTACCAGGAACAGCTAAGTACTGGGATGTTTTCCAAACAAAGATTTTTTGAAAAGCAGTATTTGGTTGTATGAAATAAAATAAAATGTGAAAAACTGGCTGTGCAAAAATATAGGAACCCTTGTGGTTTTGTTGATTTTAATGTCTGCAACAGCATGTAAAACTGATGACTTTAAACACAAAGTTGGTTGGATTATGTTGTTAAGCCTTGAACCTCATATAAATGTCTGTTTAATCATGAGAAAATGTATTTTAGGTGCCTAAATGCAAGTTGCACTTCTCTTTGACCCTCTGCTGAAGTGAGACAGAATGGGATCATCAAAACAGCTCCCAAAAGATCTGAAAAACAAAGATTGTTTATTGTCATGGTTTAGGGGAAGGCTACAAGAAGCTTTCCCAAAGGTTTCAATTGTCATTTTCGACTGTAGGGAACGTCGTCAGGAAATGGAAGGACACAGGCACAGTGGCAGTTAAACCCAGGCATGGCAGACCAAGAAAAAAACAGGAGCGGCATAGGTGGAGGATTGTGAGAATGGTTGCACACAACCCACAGATCACCTCCAAAGACCTGCAAGAACATCTGGCTGCAGATTGTGTATCTGTACATCGTTCAACAATTCAGCGCAATTTGCACCAAAACATCTGCTTTTTATAAAGACCAAATAACTTAATTTTTGTCTCATCAGTCAAAAGCATTTTCTTCCAATATGAAGCTGGCTTGTCTAAATGAGCTTTTGCATACTCCAGGCAACTGTATCTGTTTCGTGGGCGCAGAAACTTCCTTCTCATCACCCGGCCATACAGATGTTTTGGTGCAAATTGCACTGAATTGTAGAACCATGTACAGATACACAATCTGCAGCCAGATGTTCTTGCAGGTCTTTGGAGGTGATCTTTGGGTTGTGTGCAACCATTCTCACAATCCGCCGCATATGCCGCTCTTGTACTTTTCTTGGTCTGCTAGACCTGGGTTTAACTGCAACTGTGCCTGTGTCCTTTCATTCCCTGACAACGTTCCTTACAGTAGAAATTGACAATTGAAACCTTTGGGAAAGCTTCTTGTAGCCTTCCCCTAAACCATGATAATGAATAATCTTTGTTTTTAAGATCTTTTGGGAGCTGTTTTGATGATCCCATTCTGTTTCACTTCAGCAGAGAGTCAAAGAGAAGTGCAACTTGCATTTAGGCACCTAAAATAAATGTTCTCATGATTAAACAGACATTTCTATGAGGTTCAAGGCTTAACAACATAATCCAACCAACTTTGTGTTTAAAGTCATCAGTTTTACATGCTGTTACAGGCATTAACATCAACAAAACCACAAGGGTACCCATATTTTTGCACAGCCAGTTTTTCACATTTTATTTTATTTCATACAACCAAATACTGATTTTCAAAAAATCTTTGTTTGGAAAACATCCCAGTACTTAGCTGTTCCTGGTAAATTAAAGACATACCACTTTTATATTTTTTTTGTGAAAGCAGAGTCAATTATAATGCCGGCTGAGAGGGGTTCCCAAACTTTTTCATATGATTGTACCTCCGAGGCAAAGTGAGGGCCAGCGGGCGGCTAGCTGTCACTCAAGAGATGTCACCTAATTATTCGTAAATGTTAACCTCCAATAGAATAAAAACTAGCCTGGTACAAAAATATTCACACCTTCTCAGTAGCCTATCTTCAAAACTCTCAGTACCTCTCAATCTTCCTCCGTGTGTTTGTCACTTTTGTTAGCTAGCAGCCTCGTCTCTCTCGCATAGAGAGACTCCCGCACAGCTCCCGCCCCCTGTCACTCTTCTTCTTTGTCTCTTTTCGTCTAGCTTTGTATCACCCCGCCAACCCCTCCCCCTCCTCCTGCCCTCTCTGGTAAATGCAGCCTGTTAAGCAGGATCTAGTTTACAGCACTATTTTCTGATTGTAAAATGACAATAATGGCCGCGATCATCGAATTCTCATACTTTTGAGCCTGCGAAAATAAAATGGTTTTGTATCAACATTAAACCATTGTATCTCCGGTTATACTGGGTCTATTTGGATGAAACAAAGACTGACGTATAGCTTGAAGCTGTCGAAGTACTTTCGACAGGCGCCGTTTGCAAAGTTGTCCCCGCTTTAGTTTTTATGCTGCTTAGGCTAGAACATGATCGGCACGTCAAATGACGCAAAACAGCGCCACACAAGAGGTAAGATACCGCTGGCCTGAAGATTTTATAGGCCTATAGCCTACAGCGAATAGCCTATAATACGCTGCCAGCAATGTTTTGCTGCAACCATCTCCTACTTTTGCGGCTGTTGATGTGTAACTTTTTATTAAATAATGCATCTCATAGGGTGATATTAGATCGGAGTTCTGATATAACATTCATGTTAATTCCTCTCCATACCATATTGTTAATTCATTCATATTTCTCACTCGAGTTAGAGGAGTGGAAAAGTGGGAAGATCAAGCATTTGCTTCTCCTGTTTCCATGGTGAATCATGTTATCAGTTTGATAATTGACGATGGCTTTTACACACACACGCTCAACTTAGAGTAAGCAGACTCCGAGTTGACTGACCCAACACTGATCCTCTGTTCTGAAACCAATGACCCAGAGTTGCTCATCTCAGAGTCGGTCAACTCAGAGTGGAGGGTTGAACTCAGAGTTTGTCAACCCTGATTCCTGAAATAGGTCCCTGGACACCCCCAGCTGTAAAGCATACTTTACATATATTACAACTTCATGGAAAAAACTAAACCTCTGACCTGTGACTCCCACACTGAGGTCCAGGTGCACCATGTGGTCTCCTCACACACATGCAATGATACTGTGTGCACACAAACACACACACACACACACACACACACACACACACACACACACACACACACCTACCTACCTATCTATACAAATAATTGCACCAATGCACAGTAAAAAAAACACGCACATGCACGCACAACATGATCTCTTGGTATCATAGAGGATACTGCTGAGTCCACTGACAGTCTAAAAAATCTGACGGTCAGAGGCCCTGAACTCTGCTGCAGGACAGACAAGGTGGAAGGAATATAGTGGCCTTCATCTCGTCTGTATTGTTGGGTCTGTGTGTCTCCTCTTCCTCTTGACAATACTCCATAGATTCTCTATGGGTTTCAAGAGAGTTAGCTGGCCAATCAAGCATAGTAATACTTTGTGCCCCTTCACTCCTCCTCCAGACTCTGGGACATTGATTTCCAAATGAAACACAACATTTTGTTTATAGCGGAGATCATTTTGTGTACCGTGTGATCTGCATAACACCTCAGCAGTGCCAATGGCTGATCCTCTCCATAACATGCGGCATTAATGAAATAATTCATGCAAAAGGATCCCCGACCAAGTATTGATTGTATGAATGAAAATACTTTTCAGAAGGTCGATGTTAACGTAATTTTATTTCCCTAATGACTGTATAACATTTATTGCTAAAACATCCATGCTGTTTGCTGTAAACTTTGTTCCAGTAAGAGACCCAAGGTTTTGGCTACACAGATATGCAACATGCACATTTTCACATGGATAAAGGTCCATGGGAAACGCTGAAAGAACTTGAATCCCTAATACTCCCAACACATATTTGTCTGGGGCAACAGCATCTGTTTTGATAACACAAACAAACAAAATGTAACAACACATACGCATCTTGGGGATATAATCTTGTGTTCTTCTGTTCATTCTTTGCTCAATCATGTAACACTTGTGAGGCTTGATTTGATCCCTTGCTTTGCTGGCAAGTAAACATCTACCATACTTTGAAACTGCCTGACTCAGATGTCTTTATTGAAACTCTTGGGTTTTAATAAATTACCTATTTCACTGACAGTCGACATTTCTGTAGTACAGTTTGATTGGCCTTATGGAATATTCTAATATTGAGATGCTGGATTTTTTCATGAGCTGTCAGCCGAAATCTTCAAAATCAAACAAAACAGAGCCTGACATATTTCACATATTACCCAAAATAATTAGCTTGTCCTTGATATTCTTATAATATGAGATGCACCTTTATTTGGAAGACTGACTGTTGATTTTTTTTTCTAAAGCAACCCAAGGTATCAGTATGACTCTTCAGGCTTGTGTTTAAGCATAATTGATTTATAATTATTATAATCAGCAACATGAGAAAAACTGACAGGAGCAGGGTAAACTGACTAAATAAATTGGGTTAACTGCATAATTAGTAACATGGTATTCAATGCAATGTTGTCTTCTGCTGAGTGTGTGTTTAGTTAAAGTCTATTTGTCATATCTAGATAGCACAAGACGATGTGCAGTGAAATGCTCATGTACCTGTCCGGCTGTACACAAGTTATGACGCAGAAAACACAACAGTAACATAAACATAACCTTATAAATAATGCAACCAACATTGTGTGTGTGTGTGTGTGGGGAGGGGGGGGGGGGTATTTGTGTGGCTGTGTGTGTGGTAATTGCACTGTAGGAAAAGGATGCCACTATGCTGATGGTTCAATGTTAAGCGCTTTTGTCCAATTATTCAAAAAGGAGGCGCATTAGGACGACGGCCCTATATTCCGACTATATATACAATCCCTGGAGTCTCTAACTCTCTCTCTCCACTCTCAAGGCCAAATTCCACCGGCTGCCTCTCCGGTCCTTCTCCGCTCCAGCACGGCAGCGGAGCTGTCAGGTTTTTACTTTAGTCAGTGGGTGAATTTCCACCACGTCCGCTGCACCGTCTCTCTGCTCCGCTGCTGCTCCAGCTGTCCGGTGAAATACGCACTGCTTCTATTTTTGCTGGATGCCTGAGCTCACCGCATCAATTTAGCACAAAACACATTGAGATAGACAGGAACACAGACGCCGACAAAACAATAAAACCTCCGGTTAATTTTCAAAATAAGACACTCGGTGTTCACTGCAGGTAACAATCTCAAAACAGAGACACATACAAGCATGTCCACTGTTCTTTTACTCGTTCGGATGGGAACATTAACCTTCCGTGCGTTTGTGGTTGTGTAAATACCATATAGGCGAATCATATTATCAAGAGCGATCGCCCGTCAATTTTATTACCGCGGGAACTCCTCGGTCTCCCAATAGTATCCAGCTGCATCCCCGGAGAACAATACTGAGGTGGGGCAGAAGTACTGAGGCGGGGCGCAAGTACTGTGGCTGGGCGGAAGAAAATAAAGATTAATTTCGAACGTTATTTAGACAAATACCTCAGGAGAAAAATATATTGTTTTGGCGATTAAGTTCAGGCTTCACAGCTTTGTGGTTAGTGTTAGGGCAAGGGGATAGGGAGAGGTTAGAATATAGATACAACATTAGATTATGTTCAGGCATCACAGCTGGGTGGTTAGGGCAAGGGGACAGGGAGAGGTTAGAATATAGATAGAACATTAGATTAGCCACGGCGCTATTGAGCTCCACTCGGCTAACGGAACACCGCAGCGGCCATCTTGAGAAGGTCACATCAAACAATAAAAAAGACCGCAGACCGATAGGCTACTAAATTTGTGTTATTTATATTGTTTTGAGGATTAGGTTCAGGCATCACAGCTGGGTGGTTAGGGTTAGGGCAAGTGAGTGACGTAGCAGCAGACATGTTATGGAAGCTAAATAGTCAGAAATCATGTGTCACATCACTTGTGCCCCGCCTCAGTATTTGCGCCCCGCCTCAGTACTTCTGCCCCGCCTCTGTATTGTTCTCCGGGGCTGCAGTTAGACTCTACTCCGGTCTCGAGACCCCAGCTGTTCAGCGGAGCTGGCCGTGCCGGAGCCGGTGGGTGTTGACGGACGTGGGCGCACAGAGCTGAACTGTTGGACACCGCACGCGCAGCCAGTGGAATTCCGGGGTCACTCTCTCTCTTTCTCTCCTTTCTCACACTAAGCACCGAAATACAACCGATAGGCCTTCATCTCACGTTCACAATGCATATTGTAGAGAAATGTGAAAATAACACTCATTTAGACACGTTGTTTCAGCACCATGGACAGAGAGCGGAGGTCAACACTGCCAAATCCATGCATTCACTATGCACCGATGTCAAGTTTATTTTACATTCCAACTTGTTGTCATGTGATCAGTGCTCTATCACTGCTAACCCACTGTAGCACAACAACATCTGACTCAAGCTATTTGTCAAGTTAAGTGAAAGCAGTGCGGACGTCCCCAGGGAGGTGTACATTTGACATGAATGTGGAGGAACTGTAATAGTATGTGGCATATGAGTGGAAGACAGCAACTTTGATGGAGCTGAAGGCCAGGACAGGAAGGATAAAAAAGATCCAATATGTGGGTCTGCGGGGCGAAGAGTGAGGGGTTCTGATAGAAGTAGCCTCATAAAGATAACTGTCTGTAAATACGGTGGCAAGAAGAAGCACCTTTAGGCCTTCACTCTTTATACATTAGGTGCAGCTCAGCTGAGTTGTGTGACAGCTTGTCAGCTTACCTAATACCCACTTTCTCTATGTCTATTCAACACCAGAAGTGAGTTTACCTATAGTGCTGTTATCAGGTTAAGACACATCTCTTAATGTTACACTTGTCAGACTATTATTTATTAATTCATTTCTAATCTTTCCATTTTTTCCCCTGAATGTGATGAATGCAGATAGTTTCTGTGAATTTTTATGTCTACTTCTACTGAATGACTTTAGGTGCGTGTGTGTGTGTGCATGCGTGCATGTGTGTGTGTGTGCATGAGCCAACTTGGCAGTGTTGTTCTGGGATGGTGCACAACACCACTTATCATCTGGGATGCCGTGTAGGGGAGAACGGGGTAAGTAGGCACACTTTTTACTCTAGTGAGAATTGCTCATCACCAAAACATCTGTCAATAGCCATTCCTACATTAAATTGAAGCTTAAGGTGTTGGCTAGAAATGTGTGTCTCTCTTTTTTTCCAACTTATTGTAATGAAGAAGTAATTTACCATCAAAGACACTCTGACACATTGTGACAACCAACCCCATCAAGGGGTCGGTTGTCACACACTATGGGGTTGTTTGTCACAATGTTATCTTAATGGGAAAAATCTTAAAAAGAAGGCAAGGAGGCAGAACCAAATTTGAATGTTTAATTGCATTGTCAAGTTGACAAATAGGCCTACATAACGTTCTGTAGCCTTGGCAGCTGGTCTAGTTTGGGATGCACTGGGTTGTTTTGATTTTGTTGCCCTTTTTTCTTTTGCTTGCTAGCTGCCTTTTCCTGCTCTATTCTTTCCTTCTCTGGGGTGTCAGTGAGGATACAGCTTGACAATTTATTTCGTTATTGGGTTCCTTTTCTGGCTGCAGCCTTGAGATAACATGTGACAACCAACCCCCCAAAAAATTTGACGACCAACCCCAACTTGAATTTCTTGCTAGCATCAAGGCCAACAACCATCTGACAACTAATTAGCTTGCTAACCACAATCTAAACTATAGTTTACCCTTCACACTTTCTGAGGGTAACAAGTGTTTTGTTATAAACCCATTGTGTAAAAGCCTAGAAGAAAAATACTGAGAAGCAAAATATTTTGAATTTGACATGAAAAACACAAAACATCCTCTCACCTGAAATGCAGCTGTCTTCCTCCAAGGAAGTCTATGTATGTGACCTCTGATCCCAATTCTGGACCTTTTTTATATCAACATTTCAGAGCTAGCGCGCTCTGGTGGCGAGATATAACGAATGTGACATCCAACCCATGTGACAAATTACCCCGTTCTCCCCTATTACCCAGCACGCAGCACAGGCAGGTGCTGTGTGTGTGTGTGTGTGTGTGTGTGTGTGTGTGTGTGTGTGTGTGTGTGTGTGTCCTTAGGTGAGTCCCTGTATGAACCTCCCAAACTCAATTTGCTAGTTTGTCACAGTATTTCCTGTCATGTTGCCAGGGATCAGACTGAACAGAGATATACTGCACTACACATCGGTCCCACTATGTTGAGCAGTAGTGCAGTTGAAGCCATTAAGTGAATGTCTAGTTTGACGAGAAACCTCTACTTCTCTCTGGAGGAATTCAAATGACTTGCCCAGTGTATACATTAACATTGCCATTACCAGAAAATGTAAAGGCATGACATTAATTTCCGTCTTGTCCAGAGATTAGTCTGGCCCCTTTCCCATCAGCTGGACAAGAAACTTCCTTGTTCCCCATAATTGATGATCCTATCGGAATAATTAGCGGAACACAAGTTTTGTCCAATTCCAACATTCAGTACAAATGAAGGAGGAGTTGTGTCAGTCATACTGTATGGCACACCATTGGCTATGACCAAGACATGTATCAAAGCAGTGGAATTTCCCAACCTATAAGTAAGCCATAATATATTAGCAAACATCGGCATTGTAGGAGTAATTCAGTGAAAAAACATTCACTCTGAACTTTTTTTTTTTTTTAAGATATTTTTTCGGCATTTTTATGCTTTATTGATAGTGTAGAGACAGAGTTGAAATGGGGCAGAGAGGGGAGTGACATGCAGAGAACGACCGCGGGCTGGAATCGAACCTGGGTCCGCTGCTGGCTGAGGCCCATGGGGGGGACGCCCTAACAACTGAGCTAAGGGCGCCCCCTGAACCTTTTTTTTTTACAAAAAGTAAGCCACCAACCACCAACGTCAACATTCAGTTCGACAAGTAGTTCCTCTTCACCCAGAGTAAAATACACAGGATGTCTCATTCTGTGTATTTATGAATATTTTACATCACATACCGATCACCAGTCAACAAATCAGAAAGTAAGTTTTCTCTATGAAATAGGATGTCACCTATACCAAAAAGGGTCAACACCTCTGCTTCTCTCAACTGCTCTCAGCAGCTTTGTGAAAAATATTGTGTACACTATTAATATGTCCACCACTGGGCTGCATTGTGGCCAAGGTCACAGAAAACACCACAATAAACATGTAGAAATAAACTGAATATACAAATAAAAAGAGGATACACACTATACAAATATCCAGTGCAAATACATAGTAAATATCTTGAATGATAATGGTTTGAAAAAATATTAGTGTAAACGCTCAGACATTTAGAAATAGAAATCGCAACCATAAACATGACACATCGAGGCACATGTATAAACATACATGTACACTCACACACAAATATACTAAACTGCCTAAACCCCTGTCAAGACCTATCATGACCACCACTGGGTTTATTTATGATGATGCTCCTTTCAGTGCTGGGAGAAAAATACTGGAGCTACTTCTCAGTAATGGATCCCTAATGGATTTGTCAAATTGACTGGGGAGAAGAGGAGCGGTTTGGAGGGAGGGGAATGGACAAAGTGGCCTTTGATCAGTGTATGTGTGCAAGAGCAGATGATGTGTGTGCACGTCTGTGTGAAGGTTGTTAGTATGTACACCAGGCCCTGGTTTTGTTTAACTGACTTTTCGTGTCATGCATGCTAAGCTCTTCACTGTGTCTTAATTTGTCTGCAGCCTTCACGAGCAGTTTAAGAAGAACACATAGAAATGCGGTGGAGTGAAGCTGTCAATTCTTACTTTGTGTATTTCGTAGCGTTGTTTTGCTAAATATTATGCTTCCTTTAAGTTTTAATACGTGGTTATTACAGATTCTAAAAAAAAACTCTTCACATCTTGTGACAGCTTGCACCGTGTCACAGCATGCTGTCACATAGACCTAGTGGGCTCTATTTGCAGGCTCAGTTAAATTTCCTTTGAAGTTAAATTTTATGCTTCATCTCAGGGACTGACATCCGGCTCACACTCTGTATCATGTCAAACCTTTAAAAAAAAAAAAGAATTCAAAACCGGTTCTTATTAAGTAAAGCATTAGAGTTATGACAACATACTTTGACATTAATGTGACAATGTGCCCCGAAAGGCATTCCTGAAAATTGTCTGAGCACTTTTAGTATTATTAGATAAAATACTTGAATTAAATGAAGGGATTTGAAAGAAGACTCCAAGTGAGCCAGCCTGACTTTTTCAGGTAGGTTTGTTTCAGAGTTCGGGGAGGTCCTATGCTTCACCTCGGGACTTTAAAGATCAGACAATTAACCTGCAAAGCCTCACGTTATCAGTGGAATCTTGAAATTAACTTAAATAGAACGTAAATAGCAGCTTTTACAGTGGTCAAAAACCCACTGTAAATTCCACATTGGTACTGAAAAAGGATTGTAGTTGCAGCACTAAGTCCTCAGCTAATGAATTGTATAATTAATGAGCTAAAGGGCGAAAGAAGAGAATGCAGAGTTGTAAATGGTGGCCACTCATTCTGAAACATTGATAACCAACAAGACACTCATTACATGCCTAAGGAAAAACATGTTGAAATACAACCTACCAATTACCGCTATTACAAAAGTATCCTAAAACTAGATCTGTAAAATGTGCATATTTTCCCATAGGATCCTTACTTTTCACTGGAGAACAAACACTATGAAAGCATTACGGTCTCATCCTAAAATGATAATAAGGTAACTCGGTTGTCATACAGAACAAAGAAGACAATTTTGCTTTGGCTGGAACAGTGGACTTTCAAACCTCTCCTTATCACCAATAGGAATTTTAAAAAGGTTCATGTTCATTTCATGGCAGTCCTCTTCCTATTTCAATACATTCATAGCAGCCCTGTCATATCACCTGACATCTACACAAACTGACTTCCCGCTTGGAGCCCCCCTTGACTCTGGTTTGTTGATGTCTTTATGAACATTTACAGTACATCACTATTCTGCATACTGCCAGAACTAAAGCTATGTGTCACAAGGTAGAATGCCCGAGGACGTGTTCTGCTTTTCTATCCTTTCTGACCTATAGATGTTGACAGTTTTGCCCATTCTTCTTTGCAAAATAGCTCGAACTAAGTCAGATTGGACTGGAGTCTACAAAAGACTTGAGACTAGGGTGGAGGTTCACCTTCCAGCAGGGCAACAACCCTAAACGTATACAGACAGATCTGCTATGGAATGGTTTAGATGAAAGCAAAATGCTTGTGTTAGAATGGCCCAGTCAAAGTTCAGACACAGTAAATCTAATTGAGAATCTCTGGAAAGACTCGGAAATTGCGGCTCACAGACGCTCTCCATCCAATCTGAATAGGATTGAATTATTTGGCAAAGAACAATGGGCAAAAATGTCGGTCTCTATAGATGTTGTGACAGCTCCTGGCACCTCCTGATTGGCAGGCTGCCAGGAGCTGATTGCTGATCCTCAACACCCATGTTTGCTGCTCTCCTGCAGCTTGGGCTCCCCTCCCTTGACGTATGGTTTGTTTTGGTTGGATTTGGTTTGTGTTAGTTAGGTTTAGTTAGTGCTGCTTTACACACACCATACACTCATTCACTCACACAGACACCGCACCCATTACTGACTACTGACATTCACGCACCATTTATTAGTTTTATGTTTACTTGGTTAAATAAATTATAATTTGGTAAAACTACCTTTCTTGTGTGGTCTCCTCTTTTGTCATTCCCTTGAGTGGGCTGTGACAATGTTCAAAGCTGGTATATAGATACATATCCCAAAAGACTGCTGTAATTGCAGTGAAAGGTGGTTCTACAAAGTATGAACTCAGGGTGAATAAATACCTTTGCACGCCACACTTTTTTTTTTTTTATCAAAACCATGTGTAATTTTCATTCCACTTCGCAATTATGCGCCACTTTGCGTTGGTCTATTAGCCTGATCCAACCAGACCATCGTACTTAATTTCATTTGTACAGAAAGTCTGGAATCGCTCAATTGACAAACGTTAACTCACTTGAAGGCGGGTGTCTGTTGAAGTTTTAAACTATTGGGGCTGCCCAGTGCCACTCTGAATCTGCCAACCAATCGCGTAACGTTTGGTTGTGACGTATGTGTGAAGTCAAACTAAAGGAACTAAAGAAATAATTAATTAACTCACGTCGCAAGCTGGAAAGGAACCTTTCGGCAGTCCGAGTTGCCGCACGGACTATAAAAGAGGCGGCACACAACAACTAATAATGATGTGAAGGAACAAGACGCGACTGGAGCAGCGCTCAGTTCAAAAAGATCTAATCCCGTGCAAACGAGTCTACAAACGCCAGAGAGGCAGCCGGTAAGAAACCGAGCCCATCAGGAGAGACTGTGGACAATTTGAGATGAAATGTTTGTGCAGGCGATAGCTGCTAGTGTTAGCCACGGGGCCGAACCGGCAGTGCCGTGGTTAACCCTGTAAATGCCAGCGTGTGTCATGTTTGATTCTCATTCATAGTTAAATGATGTCATGATTGTTTAAGAAGAACATGATTGTTTACTGAGTTTATAAATTACAGATAGATAAGTTAAAATGATTATAATGGAATTATATTATTATGGTGACATTATTTAGATAAGTAAATATAAAATGTTTAAAGTCTGTAATATTAAGTTAAGAAAATCCCTGAATACATTGATAATGATAACAGTGGGATAATTTATGTTGCACTTTGTTTAATTTAAGAGGGAAAAGGCATTAATTGTTAAAAGTGTATATTGTCCAGAACATTGTAAAAACAACCTTTTTCTTGTTTATTGTTTAACAAGGTTTTTCACCTACCCAAACTACCCAAGCTACCCTAACTACCTGCTAAGAAACAACCTACTTACCTGAAACCTTGAAATCAGAAAATAAAAGAAGATAAAAAGGAAAAGGAAAAGTGTATTTATTGAGTGAAGCCCAGCAACTCTGCGTAGATATCCAACTCCTTCAAGTGGAGACTGCACAAAAGAGGGGAGAACTTGACAGTATGTCATGCACCGGCCTCTCAGCCACTCCCTCTGTTCGCTGATTGGACCACCAAAAATCTGGCTGAGAAAACCCACTAATATACCGCACACCCAGACCGACTACTGAAGGGAAATGAAAATTGAGTGGAAGTAGGTAAGCGGGCGGTGCCAGGCTATTGGTCTATCACATAAAATCCCCAAAAAATACTTTTACATGTGTGGTTGTAACGTGACAAAATGTGGAAAAGTTCAAGGGGTATGAATACTTTTGCAAACCACTGTACCTGGATATGGATGAAACATTCCCTAAATAATGATTTTCGCTTTTTCTATGCTCATTCTTGTAATCTCTCACACACCCCCACACACACACACACACACACACTAGCTGAATCAAAAGCAAAGGTCACTGGCTGACTGTAAATGTCTGCAAGTTGCTTTGAGATAATGAAGCGACAACAACTCATCCTGTTTTGTGCCAGCAAACCCAAAAGATGTGTACAGACCAAACATACATCAAATTAAAACTAAATTAACAAAAGCAGGCCTACTCTAGAAAAATCACTGCAAACATCTCAACCTCTATTCCATACACTTGACCAACCTAACAACACACAAACACGTACATATTGGAGTGGGAAGTGTGTTCTGTCCGCAGCTTAATTTGTCCGTTAACTAAAGGTCATGCCGAGTGTGTTTTACCAAGGAGTTGGTCTTTCAGAGCTCATTTGTTGCCTTTGACTTCTTCGCTACGGCTCACAGCACTTTACCGACAGAGAAATGCATTGAGAAAGACATACTGGAAGCTATGCCTCCACCTGACAGTCAGGCCAATTACAAACATACAAACTATAGAAATAGCAAGGGGAACAATGTCAATCATTCAGTTAGCTCAGGTTGAGATGACAGCACAATCAGACACATTCGTTAGATCTAAGTGTACCTTTTTCAAAAACTATTCTCATATCCTAAACTGAAGACCAAGTCCTAGAATAAGCCCCGCAAGGGACCTGGGGGGGGGAGGGGGGGGGGAAGTACTTTAGCTTTAGCAAGATCTCACCAACGTCATAATCAGGGCAGGATTGAATTGACAGATTACACTAGGCATACTGCATTATGTCGGGCTTTATAAAGCTGTTTCAAAGAAGGAAAGGATGTGTTGCTGCCATATTATCTTGCCACCTTTTAATCTCACAATGTTAACTGACCATTGTGTTTGTTTATAGCCTATCGTCTCTCTTGCATGACAAACACTTCAAAGATGATCGGATCTTGAAGCACTCACAATAGTGCAGTGAATTTTAACCGGATTACGCAAACTTTCAATTTTTCCTCACATGGAGAATCTTTTTCCTCCCGCATCTTTACACTTAGAAACGCAAACATTTCACAGAACCTGCGTGGGGTAGGGCTGGGCGATTAATTGAATTTCGATTTCGGTTACAATTTTGGCTTCCCTCGATCATGAAAACAAGATAATCGTAATAAAACGGTTATTGTGTGGCACGCTGGGTCATGTGTAGTAAATGCAGCGCACCATTCTGTCTCCACCTGCGCTCCGCCCCGCCCCCGCCCGAACACTGTCGCTTTCAGCGATTCCAGTGCATAAAGTTAAATCGCTCGTCCAGGATGTTACACCGAAACACAAAAGCCTTGCGCGATTGAAGCAGCGTTTCACTCGGTGAAACATGGTGTGAGTGAGACACTGTGATGGCGGTGGGTAACGGTGTCATTCACTGTGAGAACTTGCCGGTGTGAGCCGCCGCGCAGAAAAGCTCTGTGACTTTACGGGTAAAATGATAGTCGGGGATTCCTGCACGTTAACGTTGTTGAGGGGAAAGGCTTCCGCTTTCTGATTGCATTTCTCGAGCCTGAATATATTGTGCCATGTCGGCAAACTATCTGCGCGACAAGAGCAAATATACAGTGTGACGCACCCCCTCCGTTAGTTTCAGTCTACAGACGAAAAGTTACAACCAGCACCTAAGCATGGACTTCATTTAAATAAAGCGTCTAATTTTTATGATCAGCGCTCTGATGCAAATTCTGAAGTCTGAACATTACGGTGTCAGCTGTGGTGTAGTTTTTTTTCCAGCAACTCAACGTGCACTGCAAAAAGAAAGAAGGCAATAAGTCGATCTTTTTGTAGATTCATAGCCTACCTCCTCTTATAAGTCGAAGTACAAATCAATGAATGGTTCACAATCACATCCCTAGTAAAATATAAATTTTACTCTTAGATTCGAAGGTTTTACTGATTATTTATTTTGTGTGGCTTTTTAGGCGTAGGCTATGTTTGAGGAGCACAATTGGGAGTTTTGTTTATGTAATGTTGAAAGAATTGGCTGATTGGCCCAGGCAAATAAGCCCAATCGATGCCCATGTGAAAAATCTATGTAGCACTTTTCTGACCTGTCAATTGCGAAAAGGAGACACAAGAAAAGACAGACTTTATCTAAACGTCATCTGAAGCAGTGGCAACCACGTAGTGTAATAACAAATGTCACAGGAGGGAAAAAAATGAATTCTAGATTGTTTGGTTTTCACTCATCAGATTGGAGAACACAAGAGCACTTTTATCTATTAACTAAATGGTTGCTATTTACAGTATGTTCCTTGTGTTGCTAGGTATTTATATCGTTAAGCCATTTGATGTGGCTCTTTCTCAACATTGTTCTTGTAGGGGACCACCAAGCCGCAAAAATAATTAATTTGGAGAAAGGTCAGGGCAGATCAACATCATTGTTCTCGTGTTACAGTCTGGAGATACAATAACCCCTTTTCCATAGACACACATTTAAAACACATCAAACTGAGTACAGCAGCCTTTAACAACTGTGTCCTCTTAATTGGATATGTGCTTGTGCTTAAACCGCACAGTGTTCATAAAACAAACAACTTGAAAAGCCTATATTCCCAGAGGTATTCCTTTTTTTATTGTTCTTCTTCTCCCAATTTATTGTATTGCATGTAGTTTTAATTAGTACTACAAAGGATCAGCTGTCCTCCAATGACATCACTCCAGGGAGAAACGCGGACGCTCACAAAGGGAAGTGAGTTTTTACAGCTTCTGCAGATATTTGATATGTTAAATGTGCTTCATGTGAATTATTCTGCCCCCAGTTCTGCGTTCATAAGTCTCCACCTAATGGTGTAAAAGTGTACCCCTCTGATAAGTTCTGTTGTGGGAGTCATCTTGTTTCCAGCATTCAGAGAGATAACAAGACGTTTTCACAGTCTTATTAAACCTATGTATGGCCTGGTCCAAAGAACCATTCTAGTCTGTATGTTTAGGTATATATCTCCATGACAACACTAAAGGGGGTGAATTTTTTTCTAGCAGGCTAGTTTTTATTCTTTTGGAGGTTAAAATGTATTGGTGCGATCTCTTGAGTAACAACTCTCCGCCCGTTGTCCCTCACTTTGCCTCGGAGGTATACGTCAGCTAGATGGGCGTATCTCCCTCCCCCCGACGTGATGAAGACCCAGCTGATCCTGTTGAGCTGGACAGCTCAGACATCCCTCCTGCAACAGCTGCTTCCATCAGGCATAATGAAGAATATGTCAAGATGCACTTAATCATGTTCGAGCAGAGGCCTAGGGTTTAAGAGGTTAAACACCTTTCCAACTATGTAGACAACATTTGGCCAACCATTTCAATCATTATGTTTTATATTTTTACTCTTTCAAATTAAAATCCCAGCTATGGAAGATCCTGGAATAATTTTCAGGCATTTCAATGTGATGTACTTTCTTCTGAAGACAGCCTACAGGAGGTGTAGGGTTAACTAGATGAATGCCACGATTGTACGGTGGTGAGCTATAGACGATATCTCAAAAACCTCAACAAAATCACACTGTAACACTATTATCTTGTAAGAGGATAAAAGCAAAAGATGTCCCGTGCTGATTCTGGGCCAAAAAACATGGCCTCAGACAGACACACACAGACACAGACACACACACACACACACACACACACACACACAGACATACACACACACACACACACACACACACACACACACACACACACACAGCCTTGAGGTATCAGCTTGCCTTTGTGCAGAAATGAGTAGTCAGAGCCGTCCTTATCATTGCTAGATGATAATAAAGAAGGTTTGATGCTTTTTCTCCCACATGGAGAGCAGATAACAAAGAAAGTGCTGGACTGTCTGAGATAAAGCGCTGCAGACCAGCTTCCCATTCTCTACACCCCCCCTTC
This sequence comes from Ammodytes marinus, assembly GCF_949987685.1. Lineage (NCBI taxonomy): Eukaryota > Metazoa > Chordata > Actinopteri > Uranoscopiformes > Ammodytidae > Ammodytes > Ammodytes marinus. The sequence goes on from NC_137212.1 coordinate 30,406,210, forward strand.
CCTCCCCCCATTTCCCCTTTTGTTGTTTGAGAGACACATCAGATTGTGTTGCAGAGGGGAAAGTGAATGGACGACAGGCGATACCACGTCTGCTTGCAGGTAAGGAATGTCAGATTGTGAAAGCTGAGAGTGAATACAGGACTTGGGAAATCAAAGAGCTATGGTTGTATAACAATGTTGGGAAGCTGGGAATATTCATGTACCGTTGTATGCAGAGCCGGCCCAAGCCTTCAGGGGGCCCTAAGCGAAATATGATTAGGGGGCCCCTCTCCAATGTTAGCGCTGCTGAAACTATAGATCTTTGTTAAATATCATTCACACACCCAGTGTTTTCCGCTAGTGCCTCCACTGTGCGGCTGTGCGAAAATATTAGACAGCCGAGATTCAGACCCTCCTAGGGGGGTCCGGGGGTATGCCCCCCCGGGAGATTTTTTTTAACCTTTTTAAAGTGAAATGCATGAATCTGGTGCACTTTGAGAGGAAAATTAAGAGGCTAAATCTGAGAAATTTTGTGTGAACAAATAATTTGGAGACACTGGGTCAAATGAATTAGAAGCTATTGAAGAAGGACACATGGATTTTCCATAAAAATATTAATATAAAATAAAATATTATGGGTTGGGCTTGGAGCTCTTTTTCTTTTACGGGACATATTTCTCTGTAATATAGTGAATGCATTTAAATGCAGTGTGAGGAACGAAGCAGAAGAACTCTGTTGTCCAGCTACTGTATCTTTTTTTCCACAGACAAGGCTGACATAGGCTATAGACTATACACAGTGCATGGGCAACTGAGGGCAGCCCCATTTCCAATGTTTTTTAAATAAACTCAATACACACTGTGCATGGATGTGAACGTGACATGATCAGATAATTTCGGCTATTACATTTTTAGGCTATTAATTATCTAGACCAAAACATTTTATTCCTTTTTCTGTATGATAACTCACATTTGCATAGTATGATGTTAATATCAAACACACAAACTAAAAAAAAAAAAAAAAAATTTTTTTTTTTTTTTAGTTTTAGGGGGCCCCCCAGGCAGTCGGGGGCCCTAAGCGGCCGCTTAGTTCGCTTATGCCTCGGGCCGGCTCTGGTTGTATGAAAAGAGCATTTATAGAGTGCTTCGCAGAAAGTAACAGTGACAAGAAAAAACGGTGGAAAAATGTGGAAAATCAGATAATTTAATAAATACATTTAAAAAAATCGGCGCAAAATGGCCCCTATCCTATGCAAATAATACTTGTAGAAACTACTACCTGCCCTCTCAGACCGACGTGAACCAGTGGAAACAAGTTTTAAATAGTTTCTGCCATTAGTAACTTTTTAGTAGAAAATGAATGGACGACGTTTGATGTTTATTGACTAAGTTATTAAAGATTTGAAGAATGATTATTCTTCTCCAAAAATTACCCAACCTTTTATTTAATTCAAATATTGTATGCTGCAGCTAAGACATATCTCTGTTATTGATTGAACTGTTCTTGTTACTCGATTAATCAGAAAAAGATTTCCATTTAAGAGGTCTTAAAAGGTCTTAAAAGTCATTACATTTGAACTTTAAAAATGTGCAGATACACTGGGACCCAGACTAAGGTCCAGGAAGCCACCCACCCAGATATCCAACTATACCATGAGAACAGGATCAATCAGACACAGAAGATTTGTCCTATGAGTCCTCTGAGGAAGAAAGTGATGTCCAAGTCACTTCAACCCAATGAGTCGTAAGGGCTCTTATTGGAGTGAGTTACCTCTCACCCAGGGTTGAACATCAAGACACAATATCATGACATCACCGCTGTCTCACCAAAAGATGCATGGGAACTCTTTATCATGATATCAGTAGATAAAGTTCACAATCATGAAGGGAAGGAGAGTAGCAAGAGCTTGACCAAAATAATGGAAAAACAAAGATGAATGAATGGCCGTCATTGGATTGACCCTTCTTGTAGGAAGTGAGTACAACTGGGATGTATCAATCCGTGAGCTGTTTGGGGAGTCCTTCACAGAATCCCATGTATGAAGCCACTTTGGCTGTTGAAAGATTTGAGGATATTTGCCTAGTTGTGTGCTTTGATGACAAGAGGAATAGAGCCGTCAGCCTGGAAACAGACCGTATGGCAGCCTTCCACTACATAACGGAACCTGTTCTTGATCAACTGCAGACAGCCATTCTTTCAAATTGTGTCAGTGCGGTTACATGGGACAACTAGATTGGATTAAGACATATACCGAACTTGCCACCTCAACGGACCGCGTCACTTGTCTGAGTATACACAGCCTTTCAAATATTTGATAAATGGCCGGAGCATAGCTGACTCCGCTATGCTAGGTGGCGCTGTAGCCCTTTCAACAAGTGGTTATAGAGCCATGTCCGATTCCTTTCTGGCAACAACGCTACTATTTATTACGTCGTCTCCTTCCACTTCCTTGTGAAATCCTCCGCAGGGATTCTCGAGGAAGCGCAGAATGAGAACTCAATATGAGAAATGTGATCCCTGTATACATGCAGAGAGAATGCCGACTATGAACGAGTTATCTAGGTGTTCTTATCCGACTTCGCTTGTACGTTAATGTGCCGATTTGTGTGTGAAATAGATCGTATATAGGTGTTTACGTGCATTTTACAAGTCCTGTTGAAGTCTTATTTGTTTATTTACCCGATTATGAGTCTGCATGTAAACACACTGACTGTGGATGAACCGCGTGTGCCATTCAAGTGGAGGTGCAAGTTTCTGCAGTACATGCAAAGAAGCCCGCCAAGTACAGCATTAAGATCCTCTGAGTTTGTGATACACGCATCGCCTATATGCAATAGATGGGCTCGTTTACGCAGGGAAGGTATGGAATCTGAGCCTGCAAATTAAACATAAACCTATAAAGTATGAATACATATTATTAACTTCTGAAAGTAGCATCAATAAGTACCTTAGAATATAACCGTAGAACATTTAGTTCTTATTAAGGTACAAAACACTGCTGAGCATCCTTCAGAGCATCCTCATAATGATTTATTTTGAGGCTTATTTCTATTGAGCTTTCTATTGGCTTTCATCCATTCTTCTATTTTGATGAAAGGGTAATGATTTACATTTAACAACAGCATTCTGTCTCCCTTCTACCTCTGCTCGTCTCTCTCTCACACACACACGCACACAGAGGGATACGGTGCTACCAGACGCCTGCAGCTACAACACCTGTTAAATACCAACCCCCTGTCTCTGTGTGTGTACATGCGACCACTGACACGTGCAAAACAGAGTGAGACAAAACCACAGCAGGTATGCAACGTTGTACTGAGGCTCCTCTCTCACTCTCCCTCCGGCCCTATGCTATCCAATGTTACTGGGAGAAATCCTCCAGAGAAACGACGTACAAATACACACAGCACCGAATGCAGGGTCAGCCACAGGCCCCGGTGTAGTGCGTCGCATGGTAACCTGTGTAACTGCGTGCTCATTATCACCTCCCATCACTTGGTTACTCAGGAGACAAATCAAACTGAACTGGATTACCCACAAAACTGCAGCCATGAGAAACCCACTTTGCTTCACTTTAGCTTGCCGCCATCAAACTCGCAATGCCCTCTGTACATTTTAATTAACTTCTACTACTGCTAATGCTTTACTTAAATGAGAAGTATGCTTGTGTTTGTTAAAATATGTGTTAAATCACTCTATATTCATACAGTCATTCAGCTTTGCAGTAATTGCCAGGTACAATATTGAGTATCCCGTTTGTTTTTATCCAATCAGGAGACAGAGCGCTATAAAGAGGCGGGTCTCTGTGCCTGTGAACGATGACTCGCTGCTCTCCATCGCTGCACCTTCTGATGAAGATGTAGGGACGAGGGAGGGGACTGCTAACTGCAGTCACTGACAGGAAGTTAGCTAAAAGGACCATATCACTTACTTCTCCTTTGAGAAGGATGTTGGGAAAAAAAGCAGCACATAAACACAGCCAGTGATGTATTGAAGATAGCAAATTATCACCTCTATTGTTGGACAAACAAAAGCATGCATTCACATAACCAGTCTTAAAACTGTAGCTACAAGAGATTGGGTGTATACATTTACCTTGCAAAGCTGAGCTGGTTCAATGGCCCAGTCTGTGTCTCAAGAGATGGCTTCAGTGGATAAAGACCGCTCTGATCGCTTTATTTTCTCCAGCTCTAACACTACAGCTTGTTTTACCTGACACTCTGCCTGCCTACACAAACACACGGCTTGGTTAAAAGGTATACCTGCTTCCCCCCTACACTGTTTACCTGTCTATGGTAACTGGCTGGCCTCAGTGCTCACCTCCACACTTGGCTATGTTTATGTTGAACTGTCTGTCTGATTTCTAGCGTCTCTCTCTCTCTCTCTCCTCGAGACATTAGAATAGCCCTCCCTCCTCCCTCACATGCACTCATCCAACCTGTTTGGCAGTGTGTGGGCCTGGATGTGTGTTTGTGATGGATACTGTTCTCTATTTCTAGATTTTAATTCACAGTGGTCAGGTTTACACACACACATACACACACACACACACACACACACACACACACACACACACACACACACAGTATTGTTAGCCCCTGTTTTGAATGTGGAAATTAATTAAAATAGCATTGTGCTCTGAGTTCAAGTATGTCATTGGGAAAATGTTATTTTTTATTTTATTATGATTTTTCCTCAAGTCAACCATGCAGAAGGGGAACTGAAGGGAAATGTATTGTATTACTCAGATTGTAACCCAGCTTTGATCCTCACCTCCAGTCAGTCCCGCATTGAGGTTGCGTTCCGAATTGCATACTTCTACATACTACGTACATCCGACGATAAAAATAATCTAGTTAGGATGCAGTAGGCATTGGGACGTACCTTTACTCTTTTATTTCATCATAACATGGCTCCTTGATCTTGCCTCTTGCTTTTATATCCGTCGCATCCCTGTTTGTTTTCATATGGAGGCTTTGTCGATGTGACATCACTTCACGTGCGCACTGGATTGTGGGTCAGAATCGCCCAAATAGGATGCACTTTTCAACACTAACAATCTTGGCCGCATGAAGTAGGACATACGGGTACTTCTAACCATCCTAAATCTGGCCACAAGAATCGGGACAGCCTAAATATTTTTTCTACATACTATATAGTAGAAAATGTGCGATTCGGAATGCAACCTGAGTTTGCTTGTCTCCGTCTGTGGTCAGAGGTGTAAGGTCAAAGTGTGGTGTATTGAATTGTAGTGAAACAAATATTTTTTGATTCTTCTTAATGAGCTAAACATTAACATTTCAATGTGAAAGAACTGTGTATTATTATATTTCTCAGCAGCCCTGTAGCACCCAAAGGTGTGGGCTGCTATTTAATTAGATAATGGATGACAATATAATTGTTTACTGCACACTCACTCAACTTATCTAACTAATATACAATGTCCTCATATCTGTGTACAACTAAATAGAAGTCATAGTGCATACTAAAGTGTAAATAGATGTATTAACACCATAGTATGCACTATAACATACATGGGGGAAGTAAGTGTTACCTGGCTGTTCTGAAACCGATAACCCAGAGTTGCTCATCTCAGAGTTAGTCAACTCAGAGTGGAGGGTCTAACACAGAGTTTACTAACCCTGCTTCCTGAAACAGACCCTTGGTTTCCCTTTGACTGCAGCAGTCAAGAAAAAAACGTAAAGGTTCAGTCAGGCCCCCAGGATGCTGCCTTCTCCGAGCAGCCAGCATGGACATGTGGCCAACCCATTGGTATTGCATGGTAAGGGGTGGAGCTTATTTTCATGCGGCCCGTAGGCAGATGTCCCTGTCCACACAGTACAAGCGGCGAACAAGATTGTGTCTCTGCACATTTTTTCTGGATATCAATCATAGGCTCATACTTATCTTTAGACCATATACTATTAAAATGTAAGTTTTCTCATTTCAAAACGCCACCTCAAGCGTTTTATTAGCCCAACGGCTTTTAACGGCTTTCAGTTTGTTTTCGCCAGGCTAGATGCTACAGAACGAGACACCCGCCTCCAGTCCGCTACGCTTGCCGCCCTCTTTCTTGATAGGTCCATAATGCCGCTACGTCCATGCTACGTAATGCTTTGGGCCGCATGGAATTTCCGGATTATACTTCCTTGTTGCTTCTCTGCGCCTATGAGCAGCTTTCATAGGAATGAATGGGCGCCATGTTTCAATACGGTGTCCATTTCTTTATATGTCCATGGGTTCAGTAAGCGGAATGGTCAGTTTAGCTAACTTCCTGTCACTGACTGCAGTTAGCAGTCCCCTCCCTCGTCACCACATTAATGCACTTCGGTCTTCAAGCAGCAAGTTATCTAGCATCATCTCAGATCCATAAGTGATAAAATATGATAAAAACCATCAAAACAGACATTGGGAAGGATTTTTACCTGCTCCGCCATTATAGGCGAATACACATTCACATGTCGCTCTGTATGTGCACTGGCAGTGAAACAGGTAACGTTTTGTAGCGTTCTCTCTTCTGATTGGTTATCAGTAGTGGGATCCCCGAAACGTTTATTTGCCGATTACATGCAGAGCGAGTGACTGAGAGATCGGCTTTATGAAACGTGCACACTATATAAGTGATCACTGTACAAATAATGAGCGATTTAACACTTATAAATAAATAAATCGCTTACTTCACCTTTAACCTACTATTGACTTAGAATCAGCAGCCAAGCATCTAGAAAAACTGCAATTGTTTACGTCATTATTTGTACGTCGTGTTTCTGAGTGCAGTGATAAGGCATGTCATTTCTGAAAGTACACAGGAAAGAAGATTGACTTCATTGCAATTTGACATTAATCTATTCCCTATGCAAAGCAAGGGTAGAGATTAAAATGCTGTTTAATGCTTGATAACACATTCATTGAGACAGGTGCAGCTCATTACAGCTGCATGTAGATCAGCCAAATTAAGACACTAATGGCCACGGTCTGTATAACACAGGTACATGTACAGGTCCATTTTATTACATTCAACTATGTTACATTTACAACCCATAATTAAACGTAAAGACAATATTATTATGTTAAAGATTAACAGTCTTTGTTACTGTCAGTTACTTCATCCACCTGAAGGAATGTATTGTACTGTACAGGTATTCTGTGATTTAGCTGCTTCTCTATATGTTAAGACATAAATGTCTGATGTGATGGTGGTGTTTGAGAAAGGAATAGCCTTTCACTGCAGACCCCAAGCAAAAAATACTTGAAGAAACCCTCATCCTAAACCCTTATGGTAAATGGTCTTGACTTATTTAGCGCTTTTTAGCCGATTTTCTCAGCTCCAAAGTGCAGTGTTTCCCCTACCATTATACAGGCCCGCCAGGCCAACGGGACCCCCCGCCAGGCCAACAGCTGCCCGAAAAAAAAATAAAATGTAAAAAAAAATATATATAGGGGAGAACGGGGGAATGTGAGCCATCGGGTAATGTGAGACACCCCCTGTATCTAGGCAATGGAACACCATTTTGGTCATGTGAGATATATGTTTTCAAGCCCCTCTCATTTCCCCTTGGCCATGAAAGAGAGGACCTGATGGTGAAAGCATGTTTTTTTCACAAAAAAATATTTTTTGCATGTAAAAGTACATTTTCTTGCCGTCAACTTAATCGATTGTTGTGCCAAAGCAAATTGATTCAGGTAGAAAAACTTCTATCATACATGTTGATGAACTACCAACATATGAAACCATGTGATGATGATAACTGAAGATTAGCCTGATTTGCTGAGAGAGGTAGTTTTTTCTCAAATTGTGGCAGTGGGGTAAAGTGAGACAGTGTCTGTGCCCTCTTTTAATGAATCCATTATATTTGAGGTAGCAAGGAGACTAGTTTGAATAAGACAAAATAAGACAAAAGACAATGTGGGCTGGAGGTGGGGGTTGATGATTGAGGTGTCAGCAAGGGCATGGTTTGGCACGTATGTATGTGGGGGACAGGAGACCTTTAACACCAATAGACTAATGTCTTTATTCAATGAATGATCCCAATAAAACAAATGCAGAAAAATATTAATCAAAGACTCAAAAGATGGAAAATGACAGCTGGGTCTAGTCCTGTGTTCTGAGTCCCAGACTGTTCTAGCTGGTTCTGTTTGTTCTTTTCCCCCAGACACTAGCTGGCTCTAAGGGGCCTGTGTTCTGACCCCCAGACTGTGTTTTAATCTAACTGGTTCTATCTGTCATTTGAATGTTAATTATTGAATATGAATTATATGGTGTATTTGATCAGAGCTACTTTCAAGTGTTTAGAAACACTTTTTTCTTAATTGACCAAACCCCATGATTCTGTTACTCGTCCGACTTTAGTTTTGGAATATTTGGTTTTCAAGCCAGCTGTCATGATTGTAACTGTTGCAACATTTGTTGTTATGGTAGTTTCAGAGTGGAAAAAGTAAGTGGATCAGTTTACCCCCTTGATTTCTCTGGTCTGTCCCAGTTTACCCCACAGCTGGGGAAAACTGAGACACAAGACAACTTTTTTTAAACAATCATATTTTCACTGCCCTTTGTCATGAATAAATTCTGCTAATGCCTTTTTCTAGGAAACATCCTGAATTAATGGGAAATGTGTAAATTTGACTGATAAATCATTTAAGCTCCCTTAGAGGGAAGCAAATGTAAAAAGTGTCTCACATTACCCCGTTCTCCCCTATATTCATTTTTTATTTTTATTTTTTTGTCTGCGCGATGCACGTGTGCATTGGGAGCGCACATGTCAAACAGGGAAACTGACAAGAAAGAACCATGGACATATAAAGAAAGGAAATAACCTTCCTTTATAGGTCCATGGCGTACACTGGAGATATTTAGGGCTCAGTAACAGGGAGTTGAACAGGAAAAAGTTCTGAGCAAAACTTAGAAAGTTAAAGTCGCTACGTCGCCGTGGCAACCAATCTGTATCAACAGCTGAGACAGCAGCAAGTTATCTTGAAAACAGCAGGCTATTGTAGGCCTACAAGCTTTATTTTTTGGTATTTTCAATGCTACTTTATTTTTATGTTTTAAATTGAGAACTAGGCTACATGAAATATAATGGTCGGAATATGACATTTGGTTTATATTGCACACATTTTGATTGATAGGCTAATCATGATGTGTAGCCTAGGTTAATTCATTTATTTTAAATTAATATTTGATAGATTAAAGTGTTTCATGATCCAGATTATTCCAGAAATTAATACTAGACAGGACATACCTGTCTATATTAGGTCTTAGTGTTTATTGTATTTTATTTTCATATCCATGTGTCTCCAAATTATTCCAGAAAATTGTTTTAGGCAGGACATACCTATGACAGCTGTTTACAGAGCAAAACAAATTAAATCAGATGTAGCTTCTCAAAGTGCACCAGATTGATGCATTTAACTTTAAAAAAGGTAAAGGTTTTCTTCCGCAGGGGCATGCCCCAAGACCCCACTAGAAGGTACATTCTCCCCCTGCAGTCTAAAAAAATCCTGAGGGAAACACAAAATGTACAAACGTACCGAATGTGAAAGCATAACCCTATGCCCTAATTTGTAGCAGGCTGTCAAAAGAGGCTCATCCATAATACGGTTAGTTTTGGTCAATTTCTACTAGAAATTTGGTACGCACGAACACTCTTTATCAGCTTTTAACACCGGGCCTAAAAAAAATTCTAGGGGAAACACTGAAAGCGCTTTACATATCTTAACCATAGATAGTAATATATTAAAATGGATGAAGCATTCGGGCTAGACCTCAGTTATTCACACGGCATCCAATAATCCTGGTTTATGCGTGTCGCCATCTTGTGAGATTTTTACTCCGCCTCACTCCTCTTGCCGAAAAAGGGAATCGACGTCACGTCGGGGGAGGGAGATACGCCCATCTAGCTGACGTATACCTCAGAGGCAAAGTGAGGGACAACGGGCGGAGAGCTGTCAATCAAGAGATCGCGCCAATACATTTTAACCTCCAAAAGAATAAAAACTAGCCTGCTAGAAAAAATTTCCCCCCCCTTCAGTGTTGTCATGGAGATATGACCTAAACATACAGACTTGAATGTTTTTTGGACCAGGCTGTAAATAGGTTTAATAAGACTGTGAAAACGGCCTGTTTAACAAGTGAGTCAAAGAAAAATTGCTCAGTCTTGGTACCACCCCCAGTGGCCACCGGAAGGTACTACAATGTGTGTTACTTCCTTATTGGATGCTGGTAAAAATCGCTGAGGTTTGGGCTTGATCTTACCACACCAATTGATACACACACTCACACACCAATGGCAGTAGCTGCCATGCAAGGCGCTCGCTGAACCATCGGGAGCAATTTGGGGATCAGTGTGTTGCCCAGGGACACTTCACCATGTGGGCGGGGGATCGAACCTCCGACCCTGCACTCCAGAGGCGATCTCCCTACCCACTTAGCCACTGCCGCCCCTTATCCTAAGCCAATCATTTGACACACAATACACTGTGGTCTCCCTTCTCGACTCACCCTTGTACCAGTGAATATACACTCAAAAGCGGTAGTTGTGATGTTTAATTAAGGTTAATTTTCTTCCATTTACCTGGCAGAACTTTCACTAACTTTGCATGATTTGCTAGCAGTGCACAATCAGGGGAGAATAGTTTGCTTGGCTTCATCCAAAGGTTAAAAAAACCTACCAGCACCTCTAAAACCTAAGAATTGGCACAGTTAAAAGTTCAGTAAACGGAATGGTCAGTTTAGCTAACTTCGTGTCAGTAACTGCAGTTAGCAGTCCCCTCCCTCGTCCCTACGTCACCACATTAATGCACTGCAGTCTTCAAGCAGCAAGTTATCTAGCATCATCTCAGATCCATAAGTGTGATAAAACATGATAAAAACCATCAAAACAGACATTGGGAAGGATTCTTACCTGCTCCGCCATTATAGGCGAATACACATTCACCCATCTGTCGCTCTGTATGTGCACTGGCAGTGAAACAGGTAACGTTTTGTAGCGTTCTCTCTTCTGATTGGTTATCAGTAGTGGGATCCCCGAAAAGTTTATTTGCCGATTACATGCAGAGCGAGTGACTGAGAGATCGGCTTTATGAAACGCAAACACTATATAAGTGATCACTGTATGAATAAAGAGCGATTTAACACTTATATTAACATAAATAAATCATCAATTCATAAATGTGTGGACTCCTTATTAACATTTCCTCCAGTAATCACACTGTCATTCAAGCTGTTTGCTGTGTAACAGCGGAACGGTTTAGAATCCGGGGTGTCCTACACCAGCGTGAAAGGCAATGACAAATGATAAAACAGGAATCGAGTTAACATAAATCAGATTAAACTATGATATTGGCTCAGAGTTACTCACTGAGATTGCACTCTGATACGATTTTAAGAAGAGAATGATGAAGAGAAACGTAACAAGATATTAAATAGAAAAATAAACAGCCAAACCAATGGAGTAGTATATAACATGATTACTCCATTCTCGCTCTTCAGCCTGTCGATAGTGCATGTCTTTTTCAATTGTGTCCCTGTTGCAGCGATACTGTCATCACCGACTCACTGGATCAATATGCTTGCCTTTAATGGGCCTTCCATTACTAACGCATCAATAACCTCTCAGGACAGGAGAGCCACTCCATACACTGCTCCTACTGTGTTTAGGCAGAAAAAACAAGTATTTTTTTGGGGTTGCAGAGAGGTGAAGAGAATGCACTCACACTATCTGGTAAATGGATTGTATGAAACATAGAATGTGGATAAGTGATTTAATGACATTTCACATTAAGGCAATACACTGCATGTAAATGCAGGGTAACATGTTAAATGTAGATAGCATCACTGGGGGGCAGCCCTATGTTCCTACAGCCCTATGTTACCAAATTTCTTTTTTTTTTAAAGATAATTTTTTGGGCATTTATTTATTAGACAGACTGGAGAGACAGAGTTGAAATGGGGCAAAGAGCAGAGGACATGCAGAGAACTGACCCGGGCAGGATTCGAACCCGGGTCTGCTGCGGGGCCTTTGTGCGGGGGGGGGGGGGTCTACCCACTGATCTATGGGCGCCCCGTTTTCCCACATTTCTGAGATTTTCCTTCCCTCAAAATAAGGCCCTACGTTCCGACATCTTGATGGTCCTACAGCCCTATGGTCCTGAAAATTGCGATTAGGTTCAGGCATCACAGCTGGGTGGTAAGGGTTAGGGTGAGGGGACAGGGAAAGGTTAGAATAGGAGTGATACCGACACACACAGACATACTTTTCTCTATTATATAGTTAGACTACTTGAAATGTGGGACCATCGGGCTGTGGGAACATAGGGATATGGGGACATAGGCACCGCTCCCCATCGCTGCTGTTTGCAGATGATGTGGTTCTGATGACATCATCAGTATGTGACCTTCAGCTCTCACTGGATCTGTTTGCAGCCGATTGTGAAGCGGTTGGGATGAGGGTCAGCACCTCTAAATCTAAGGCCATGGTATTCGGCAGCAAACCAATGGATTGTCTACTCCAGGTAGGGAATGAGCCCTTACCCCAAGTGAAGGAGTTCAAGTACCTCGGGGTCTTGTTTGTGAGTGAGGGAACAGAGGAGCATGAGATAGACCAGAAAATCGGAGCAGCAGGGGCGGATATAAACTCGCTTTACCGCACCGTTGTGACGAAAAGAGAGTTGAGTCGGAAGGCAAAGCTTTCGATCTACCGGTCGATCTTCGTTCCTACCCTCATCTTTGGTCATGAAGGCTGGATCATGACCGAAAGAACGAGATCGCGGGAACAACTGGTCGAAATGGGTTTTCTCAGGAAGGTGGTTGGCGTCTCCCTTAGAGATAAGGTGAGAAGTTCAGTCATCCGTGAGGAACTCGGGGCAGAGCCACTACTCATTAGTGTAGAAAGGAGCCAGTTTAGGTGGTTCGGGCTTCTGGTAAGGATGCCCCCTGGGCGCCTCCCTAGTAGTGGTGCAACGGATCACAGTACTCACGATTCGGATAGTGTCATGGTTTTTGAGTAGGGCTGTCAAGCGATTAAATTACAGGCTCTGTGATTAATTAATCTAAATTAATCACATACTTATGACACTTTTATACCTGTTTATAAACAGCTGTATAGCCTGCTACAGTTTGTTTCTCTCTCTCTCTCGCGCGCGCGCTCGCTCTCCGTCTCTCGTAACTTCTGTCTCCTCCCCTCAGCCAGCTTTATACATGAACTAACAACCCAGTCTCACAGTGAAATGTAAAATAGGTACATTGGTCCACAGCGCAAAATGTAGAGATTTCACAATACAGGCCTTGAAATTGTGAATTACCTACATTTGTTCCCCCTATTCATTTCTAATGGCCAGCGTACATGTCACGTGACTTTCAAATCCTCCCGGCCGAAACGAAACCCAAGCTGTGACCGCCATTGCCCCAGCTTTTATTCTGCAGATTTTTAAGATGTATAAGCTATTAAATGGGTTTTTGATAACATTGTTAGTGAGAAATGTGTGTCTTACTCTCACAATCTTCACTCAGTGAATGTATACGATGTAGTTTGATGGTTATCACGAATATTATTCTGGACATCGCCAAGAAAATGTAGAAATACAACATTTCTTTCAGGTCGATATATTGGTTGCTATGCTGTTGCTATGACGCTCCTGGCGCTGCCTCAAACCGGAAACAGGAAGCGTTTGAATTATTATTATTTCTTTGCTGTAAATGCTTAATTTGTTGTTCTCTCATTTAAAAAACACATGTTTATTACAGAGGAGGGATGACGTGTACAGAGTCGCCTGCTAACAGCTCCCGTGACAGTTATGAACGTTTTATATTTTCGTTGTCACGAGGAAAGCCAATCAAGAGAGCAGAGCTCAGTCATCCTCCACGGTCAGACAGGAAGTGAAGCGATAAATTACAAAGTAAAATCAGTTTGACACTTCCGGTTTCACCATATGTAATGAATTTAGCTTTCTTGATATGTCATTTAGAGCGATCTGATGATTCTGATCACTCGATATTGCGGACTTTACAGTTAAAATAGCAGGAGAGATCACTTTGCTTGCCTTTTAACCTCTGCATAATCTTGTGGATTAAATTACTTTTTATTTTATTCATTATTTTACATGAAATTACCTTTGAGGGATATCCTTGACACCTATTTTTTTTCTCACCTGCACACTTTGTTACCTTTTACCTTTTACGTTGTATCTTATTTTCTATTGTCTATATCTTTTTAGTTTTTTTATTGTGCAAATAAATTAAATCAAATCAAAAGCATTACACCGGAAACAGGAAGCGTTTTGATGACTTTCGTTTTTTATTTTTATTTTATTCTTTGCTGTAAAAGCTTAATGTAACTGCTAAATTGTGTTCTCTAATTTTTAAAAAACATGTTTATTTAAGAGCAGGGATTACGTCTCCAGAGTTGCCCGCTTACACCTCCCGTGACAGTTAGGAACGTTTTTTTTTCACGAGCAGCTCCCATGAAGCATGGAAGCGATGCCTATGAGTTCATGGCATGGACATATAAAGAGTTCCGAGCTGTCCGCCGGTGATGGGCCGCATTCTTTCAGCTTGTGACGTCATCTGAATGGGCGCATTCCATTTTCATGTCTGCACCAAGCTGAATCAAAAGGCCACTATGTTTGTTTTATAGCCTGATATTGATGTTAATGTAATTTCATGTGGCTGATTATATTTATTATGAAATAAAATATATTAAAAACATATATTATATCAGTTAATAGGCCTATTGAACCAAATCATCCACTAAAGCCCTACTGTGTGTGTGTGTGTGTGTGTGTGTGTGTGTGTGTGTGTGTGTTTGAGTGATAGTGAGAGAGAGAGAGAGAGAGAGAGAGAGAGAGAGAGAGAGAGAGAGAGAGAGAGAGATAGAGAGAGAGAGAGAGAGAGAGAGCGCATGGTCAATCAGACTGAAGACTATGTTAACAGTGAGTGAGTGAGTGAGTGTGAGTGAGAGAGAGAGAGAGAGAGAGAAAGCATGGCCAAATTGACTAAAGACTGTTAAGAAATGTTTCATTGCATGCCCCTCATTTAATCCCTGCACTCTCTTCATAGGCCTATTTTAATGAGATATTCAGAATATTCAGCAGTTGAGGGTGGCATGCACCATGCATGGCACAGTTTTGTGCCATGCATGTTGTGGGAGGAAGATGATCGAGATGGTTGTGGATTTTTGGATGAAATGGAGCACTAGGCCGAAAACAATAGGATGCCTGGCTACTCGAATCCTGGGGGAAGAGGATGAGATGGTGGAGGGCTACAGAGACCTGCATTTACTTCTACAACAGACTGCAAATGTAACATGGGGGTTGTGCATGGAGGGACAGAGCAGACTGTACTTCATGAGCAAATCATTATTTACCTATTTGGGCCCATAGTTGGTTGTGGAGAGAATGATAATTCACAAGCTGCTGAAGATAATGGACAGCACTGCTCCTTCAGCTATTCAACCACTACAGAAAGTCATTCCTGCCAACTGCAATACAATCCACAATAACTGCTGCTTCAATGCTACAATTTCCCTATGGCAATAAATAAAGTAGGCCTACATTATCCATCTACAAATCCATCCATCCATCTATGCAGGTATATTTGATTTAGGCCTGTATTTTAGATTATGCATAGCGTTCTGCATTATAATCTCTGAAAGTGACATCCTTTGGATTATTATTTCCAAAAGAAAACAAATGAGCAAACAAAAAGCTTAATTTTCATTATTGGGCTTTAAAAGTGATCAGGGGCCTATTTCAGGTAGCTGGTTTTGAGTCAACCCAGAGTTTGTTCGCTCTGAGTTAGTGGAAACTCAGGCTTTTCCGTTTCAGGTAGCAGGTTCAGCGCAACCGAGAGTCAGTTACTGCGGCAACATACGCCGTGGGTCTAACCTGCTGGATAGGTGGTTAGACCTACCCTGAGTTTGTTTTCACTTTACGCTGCAGCTCCGACTGAAGAAAGAGTGTCACTGTCACACGCGCGTCCCTGTACAGTTTGAAGCAAAATCACTCCATAGAAATCTCCATCGGGATGTTTTTATCATTTCCTGATGATTTTACGTTTGACCGATCATTTATCTGATCAGTAGCCTTGTTCTCAGTCCGTTCATATAGGCGGCCACCTTACACATCGTGACATGCTCTACATTCAGATTAATAAACCTATTTGTATTGTTTTTAACTGGACTTAATTGTCTTTCACTCCCCATTTTAAAGAAGCGACAGTCTGTTTACTGCACAGTGGGCTATTAGGCTATAGCTTCCCAACATATTATACAGCGAATATAAAACACTGTCAGAAATGCTGTGCCGCGCCAGCTTTATTACTTTACTGCTGATATGCGTAACTTTTTAAAATAGACTATGGCTTCTCATACGGAAGCGAAATGATTGCTCTGTTTTTTTCTGAATTGCCGAGGAGATTAGATCAGAGTTATGTGACAATATCCCCGTTAATTCTTCTCCATAGGCTACCATAAGCTCATTCGTTAATATTTCTAACTCCAGTGGGAGTGAGAAGTGGAGAAGTGGGAGGATCACGCATTTGTTTCTTCTGTTTCCATGGTGAATCATGTTATCAGCGATCCATTAACGATGGCTTTTATGCACACGCTCCACCCAGAGTGAACACGCTCAGAGTTGATTGACCCAACGCTGATCCACTGTTCTGTAACCGAAAACCCAGAGTTACTCATCAACCCTGCGCTCTGAGTTGACCAACTCAGAGCGCAGGATTAAACTCAGAGTATGTAAAACCAGCTACCTGAAATAGGGCCCAGAAGATCAAAACCTTGCCATAAGAACACCAACTGAATACATCGCTGGAAAGGTCTTAATGTTGTCAGTGTAAAGATTATACGACTCTACATTTAAACACACCTACAATTCACCATCATGCTTATTATTTGATTTAATTTATTTGCACAATAAAAAAATAGGCCACAGAAAAATAAGATATAAAGTAAAAGGTAAAAGGTAACTTGTGCAGGTGAGAAAAAAAATGGGTGAAGGATATCTCACCTCAAAGGTAATTTAATGTCAAATAATGAATAAAATAAAACTTATACAGAGGTTAAAAAGCAAGGAAAGTGCTTTTTGTTAGCACTTGCTATTTTAAATAATATACATATATTTTGCAGGTTTCATACCCTTCTATTTTAAAACGCTCTATAAGTAGAAGACACCACCACTCAAGGGCATGTCCGTCTAAAGGAAATGCAATGAAGAGAGTAAATCATGATATATATTTCTTCTCTTCTCTCTCTTTATGATGAATGTAAGTTTGATTTAATTTATTTGCGAGATAAAAAAAAGGAGGTGTAAGCGGGCAACTCTGGAGACGTAATCCCTGCTCTTAAATAAACATGTTTTTTAAAAATTAGAGAACACAATTTAGCAGTTACATTAAGCTTTTACAGCAAAGAATAAAATAAAAATAAAAAACGAAAGTCATCAAAACGCTTCCTGTTTCCGGTGTAATGCTTTTGATTTGATTTAATTTATTTGCACAATAAAAAAACTAAAAAGATATAGACAATAGAAAATAAGATACAACGTAAAAGGTAACAAAGTGTGCAGGTGAGAAAAAAATAGGTGTCAAGGATATCCCTCAAAGGTAATTTCATGTAAAATAATGAATAAAATAAAAAGTAATTTAATCCACAAGATTATGCAGAGGTTAAAAAGCAAGCAAAGTGATCTCTCCTGCTATTTTAACTGTAAAGTCCGCAATATCGAGTGATCAGAATCATCAGATCGCTCTAAATGACATATCAAGAAAGCTAAATTCATTACATATGGTGAAACCGGAAGTGTCAAACTGATTTTACTTTGTAATTTATCGCTTCACTTCCTGTCTGACCGTGGAGGATGACTGAGCTCTGCTCTCTTGATTGGCTTTCCTCGTGACAACGAAAATATAAAACGTTCATAACTGTCACGGGAGCTGTTAGCAGGCGACTCTGTACACGTCATCCCTCCTCTGTAATAAACATGTGTTTTTTAAATGAGAGAACAACAAATTAAGCATTTACAGCAAAGAAATAATAATAATTCAAACGCTTCCTGTTTCCGGTTTGAGGCAGCGCCAGGAGCGTCATAGCAACAGCATAGCAACCAGTATAAATGTTGTATTTCTACATTTTCTTGGCGATGTCCAGAATAATATTCGTGATAACCATCAAACTACATCGTATACATTCACTGAGTGAAGATTGTGAGAGTAAGACACACATTTCTCACTAACAATGTTATCAAAAACCCATTTAATAGCTTATACATCTTAAAAATCTGCAGAATAAAAGCTGGGGCAATGGCGGTCACAGCTTGGGTTTCGTTTCGGCCGGGAGGATTTGAAAGTCACGTGACATGTACGCTGGCCATTAGAAATGAATAGGGGGAACAAATGTAGGTAATTCACAATTTCAAGGCCTGTATTGTGAAATCTCTACATTTTGCGCTGTGGACCAATGTACCTATTTTACATTTCACTGTGAGACTGGGTTGCAACTAACGCCGAATTTTCTCAAAAAAACAAGCAGACAAAATTACGACTTTCCATCTCCCACAACTGACAGCGCTGCACTGCCACCATTTCGTAGCCTACTCATAGGCAAAAATATTGACACACACACACACACACACACACACACTCACACACACACACACACGGGGCGGGTGCTAGACAGCTAGCAAACAAAATTGGAGGAAGATTGAGAGATATGGCCTACTCACTGTTTTGAACCTAGCCTACATTGTTGCACCCACTAAATAAATAATGCACGGACACTGCGGAGAATTAAGTAAGATGTCTTCCTACCTTCATGCATCCCATAAACCGTCCATAGAGCCCTCGAGTCGGCCCCTTTCCCTTGCTTCTCTCTTTAGCTTTCTCCCTTTAACCCACGCGCCCGGCCCGGCGAGCTACAGGTGCAGCTCCGCACCACTTTTGCACCGGGTCAAAAGGCATTATAGAAGTGCGATTAATCTGCGTTAATTTTTTTAATTGCGTTAATTTTTCTTTGATTAATTAATCGAAATTAACGCGTTAATTTGACAGCCCTATTTTTGAGTCATCTCATGTTCACAATGCATATTGTAGAGAAACGTGAAAATAACGCTCATTTTGTCATTGTGTTTCAGCACCATGGACAGAGAGCGAAGGTCAACACGCACGCACGCACATGCACACACACACACACACAATAGGCTATATAGACGGTATAAGGTATACGTTTGACTGAATCAATACCAGCAAAATGATTTAGCTGGTATTGATTGGCGTGGTACGGGTAAAGCACACTGCAAACACATTAAAACAACACAGGCCCACACACAGCTGCTAAATATACAAATTGGATTTGTTTTTAATACACATTCTTCGCTCCGCTCGCCACTAACTGTTATATCTCCAAGCTGGCCTGGGAACACCACAGACATTAAAGATGGTTGTATAGGATAAACATACAGACACAAACTGACAAGGGTTGTACATGTACATGTTGGACCTGTTTTTATACTGGTATGAAAGGAGCTAAATAGCCAACCATTTTAAAATTGACCAGTGTATTTGCCTGCAGTGTCTCGCCTAAAAAAAGGGGATAGTACTTTGACTACTGCTAAGCTTGGTTTTAGCTTTGGTGCAGAAAAAGCAACTGAATCTGGAGTGAGAGAGAGAGAGAGTGAGTGAGTGAGAGAGAGAGAGATGAGAGTGTTTGGAAGTCTGAAACGCTGTGCATGATTAGCATTTCTCATCATCCAGCCGCCACCCTTCTCAAACTAACTCAAACATATTTTAAGGGACATTTTGACATTTGGAGTTTTTTGCCTTGTCATTTTAACTTTGCCAAGTCCTTGTCATAATATTGTGTAAGTTTCATCATTTGTCCTTCAGCTCTGGGTTTTCTAACCATTTCCAGTCAGCATTCCTCATTTCAAGCAATTGGGAACTGAAAGCAGTGAGATAATGAGCTAGCTATAGCACGTGGTTTAGTAGAGCCCCAAAGGTTTCAATGACAAATGCAACAATATCCACACGTCATTTTTACTTATTTTTTATTTTTTTTATGTGCTGTAATATCGAAGCCATTTTAACACCAGTGGAGAGACATTGCACTCTTAAATGTGTGAATGTCAATGCATTCCTTAAATGAGGGCTCTGGCTGTATTTTTTTTTTCAAAAGGTCACCTTTCAGAGATTTCCTACGGCCATAACCAGCAAAAAGGACAAGTGTGGAAAAGTAGCATTTCCTGCTGACTGGAAAATAAAGTAGCATCACAAACAAAAGCAAAGGGGGGTTAACTTAGCTATATCATCTTTGTTGGGCCTTTTACATAATCTTGAGATCAATTCATTTAGGTAGCTTAAAAACTCCCATTTAGCCACAATTAAACGCACAATATGTAATACGTATTCCGCTGCTAGAGGGATCACAACCATAGATTTGATGACGTGGTGCATGATGGGAACAGCTTGGATGAGAGAATATGCAGCGGAGAGCAAGGAATAATCTACTGGTCCATCACCATGCCGTAAAAAAAATATGCTTTCAACAGTTTGGTCAAACAGACAAGGGTTTCCAAGGGGACAGTATAGTCTTTTTAACACATTCAGTGCCTCAGCTGAGCTGGGTCTCACGGCCTAAAGACGACCTGAACCAAAAGTGAAGCCATAAACTGTCTGGTGAAGCAGCTATTATTAATAAATAAAGTTACTAATCACATGGCGTGGTACGTCAGGAATTAGCACGTTGATCCGGGACTTGTGTTCCCTCCAAAAACCCTTCCCATCGGACAAAAAGCCGGATGAACGCGGGTGTAGGTGGGTTTTTTGGCCAGTGGGAAAGGGGTATCAAATAAGTTACTTTATTCAGTTATGACAATATATCTCCGAAAAAATTTCACTTTTCTGACACGCCCAAAAGTTACATAGTGCACCTTTAAGGATATCCAGAAGACAACATCTGCATTAAATTAAAAGAAGCCCCTGAGGGCAGGAATACACACAAGCAGAGGCAAATAAAAATAAAAAAGGCAAAAAAAAAAATAACTGCAGAAGCTGAGGGATGGATGATGTGCTATGGTTAGGCTGCCAAAGCAGGCTGGGGGACTGCCAGCATTGGAGCAGTCTGCTTTTCTCAAGTCTACGCCTCGAGGCATGAGTACCGAGATATACTCTTAACACTTTGAATTCAACTGGGGGAGAACATTCAACAGATCTTCTTCAGTCATCGTGCAGTGTCTGAAGATGTCAACGTTTCAAATGAAATGTCAGTGTGTTGTTTGGTCCAAAAATCATCAAGTGCAACAAAAAAAAGACAAGATGCTATGCACATTAAAGCACTGGTGCTGCTGTCCTTATATGCCATCCACGAGTATAATTTTCTAAGTATAAGATCACATGTGCCAACACTGGAAGAGGCCGCCATTTCTCTGCTGCATAGACATGGAAGCACAAGTAACCAAATCAGGCATGTTTACACGGTAACAGACACACAAATTATTTTTATTTAATTTTTTTTGGAAATGTTAAACAAACAAACAATCACAACCCCCACCCACCCCATCCTTAGTTAAAACATAAAAAAACAAAATATAATAGAAAAACATAGTGAAAAAAAGTACATGATAGATATAACAAATACACACATTACTAACAATTGGGGAGAGACCTAAGCTTATTAAAATAAGAATAAGTAGCCTACTTTAGGATTAGGAAATTGTCAAATTGCCATTATGTTCCCTAAAAACTAAAAACACAGACTGAAAACAGTCAAGGAAGAGCTTGTGCCTTATGGAATATTAACTGTGCTCATTTGCATTCAACTTGAAACAAAATTCAACTGACATAAAAAATACAAAGAAGTCTTCTGTAAAGATAAGACCAACTATCAACTTTGGCAAATTAACCATTTGTTTGCAGAAAAAATATCATGTATGCCCTCTCAGGAACGATACGAGATATTTAATGTACATGCTGTTCTAATGTCAACTAGAAGAAATCATCAATAAGGAAATGAGCAAAATAAAAACATGGTTTGATAAAAACAAACTATCATTAAACTTAAGCAAAACAAAAATAATGTTATTTGGTAACTATAGAATGAACACGCAAATAAATATCAATATAAATGGAGTTGAAATTGAAAGAGTTTACGAAAATACATTTCTTGGGGTTATAATGATGATAGATTCAGTTGGAAATCACACATTACACACGTAATCAAAACTATCAAGAAGCATTTATGTATTAAACAAAGTAAAACAGGTTCTAGATCAAAAATCACTCCGTATTCTCTACTGTTCACTAGTCTTACCATACCTCAGTTACTGTACAGAAGTCTGGGGCAACACGTACAAAACGTCATTACATTCACTTACTATTCTCCAAAAAAAAGCAATCCGCATTATTCACAATGTGAGATATCTGGATCACACTAACCCATTATTCATACGGTCAAAATTATTAAAATTCACAGATCTGGTGGAATTTAAAACTGCACAGATAATGTTTAAGGCTAAAATCAACATATTACCCTTAAACATACAAAAATTATTCAGTGATCGTGAGGGGGGTTATAATTTAAGAGGAAAATTAAATTTCAAAGTGAACAGCGTCCGTATGACCAGGAAAATGTTGTGCATTTCAATATGTGGTGTGAGACTATGGAACAGTTTGAGTGAGATCAAGGAATGTCCAAACATTAACCAGTTTAAAATATGAAGTTTAACATAGTCTATATGTTTACATGTATGTATATTTGTATATAGTTGACGGTATTTATATAATATTGAATGTTTAATTAGATATTATTATTATTATTATTATTATTATTATTATTATTATTATAAGATTACGTGACAATATTATTAGATGAATACGAAGATATTATTAGATAAATATGCAATTGGTAACAAATTGTATCATATTGAAAACTAATATATATTAATATGTATTATTATTTTTCAATTATTATTATATCACTAATAAGGAAGCCAATAGTCAATATAGATATATAAATCAGGGAGAAGGGGTGAGATTAAATAAGTTTTCTTCTCACCCCTTTTCGAACAGGTAAAGCAAGTGTAAGACAGTTTATTTTCATTTGTGGTTTTCATGGTGTGTAAATATTACTTTATTGTAACTGTCCACTTGTTTCATTTATTTTATTGTTTATTATTGCTTTTTTATTTTTTATTATTTACTTGTTCGAAAAAAAAAAAAAAAATCAATTCAATTCAATGTGCAGCGCGCTGTTTATTATTAATATAACGGCCCGTCATCAGACACATTTGCACATCGGTCGCTCCTCAAGTAATCCAAGTCTTTTTTTTGTATGGGCAGAGATCATTATTTTAAGTGTGTAGTTACAAAGTTTAACTTTAGTGTAGGGTTCGTCTCAATCACCGTGCGTAAAGGGTGCATTAGAACAGCTGACGGGAAGAAAAAGACTCTCGCCTTTTTATCTCTCTTCCTTTTTTATAAGCCCGCCAGCTGTTTATTATTGATATAACTGCCCGTCATCAGACACATGTGCCGCATGGTTTTTGCACATCGATCGCTCCATCAAGTTATCCAAGTCAGTGCTTTTTGTATGGCAGAGATCGTTATTTTAAGTGTGTCTTTATGAAGTTTATTGTTAAACTTAAAAGGTGCAGTGTGTAATATGACATCATCAAGAAAGTTCTAGAAAGTTCTAGAATGCAACGCTCCCTGGGTAACCCCAACCCTTTAGAATAATAACAGAAGCTACAGTGGCCTTCAAGGACAAGAACAATTCGAAATTCTAAACAATGCACCTGATGACATTCCAACTATGACGCTTTCAACATGGCGGCCACTAGGCCAAGGTATGGAGAAATATAATATGAGACCCTTTCTAAAGGGAGGGAAAAAATAATAATTCTAAAAAAAAATCAGCTATTATGCACTAAATTAAACGTACTTATGGATATTATAATTACTTTCTACAAAATCTGCTAGGAAATAAAACCCAAAATCCAGTTTGAAAAATTGCTCCCACACTGGACTCTGCACGCACTTTACAGAAGTGCTCCTGCAGTGCGCTCACGAACAGACGTGAAGTCGCACACTCGGTTACGTTTCTCTTTACTCCCGTTTACAAACGCGCAACTCTTAAACAAATGAATTAGCATAATACTCTTGTGGCAGTTCAAATGTATGTAGTTTTTTCACTAAATCGTGAAGTATCCGTTTGGAGGGGGCCCGAAAAAATTCGGTATGCCTAGTGTAATCTTTCCTCTTAGTCCGGGCCTGCTTGCAGGTTAAGCTTCTCACAGTAGATTCATATTTGTCCGGAAAATACAGACTAGCCTACAGGTTTTGTATCTAGGCTATTTATTTTAATGGTATTTATAAGATGCAAATAAAGGGCTATTAGCCTAAATCAAAACAGTTAGGCCCAAAACTAACGTGATTTTCCACATAGGCTATGCTATTCATTAGGGGACAGTGTCAGACTTAAATCAGATTCTTAAGTGTAGGATTATCAACTAGGCTAAATGGTGTACTGTTTAAATCCGAGTTCAACCTTTAATTGCTTTATAATGTAATTTAATGTAATTTATTTTATAGATCGTTCTCACTGCGAGAACGATCTGTAAAATCAATTAATCAATTCAGTAGCCCAATTTTCTGACAACATTCCACTCTCTCCTTATTTGCAGTAAGAGTTTTTTTCGGCTCTCTGTTTTCTGCTGTTCTGTGATCATTCAGACTGACAAACTCTTTTGAAGTCAGCGAAGTCAGCTGCTCGCAATCAGTCCGTTAGTGTAAAGTTAGCGGCACAAGATCAGTCCAGTCTGTGCGGAAGCAGAGTCAAATGACGGCCAAACGCCCCCTCTTATGGGGACGCGCACAGAGCCTGAAGCTGAAACCCTCGTTCAACATAAGAGGTTGATAACTGCCTTCGTGATACCAGTTAGCTTTGAGCGAGGGTATGTGTTATGTTGAACCAGATCAAAAAAAGAGAGCCGGGCTCTGTTGAGTTTGCTTTGTAGTATACCCCTCTAGTGATTACAAACGGCATTGCATGTGTGTTTTTTGACCCTCCTGTGTTACCTTAGTTTAGTTTTGATGCAACCAGCAAGAGAGCTCAGCATACAGTTAATTCTCAGCTTTCTTGTCCTGAGAAAGTATCAGTCTGTGAGTATTTATGTTTAAAGCTTCAAAATCACCAACTAGTGGTGAATAGTGGCAACTATGTTTGTTTAATTTCTGAGTGTTTAGTTTTAACTTGAATTCGGCGATGCTAATCGCGGCAGCATTTTACATTGAGAATGCATTGTACGTTAGCATTGAAGCTAGTGGGACCTAAAAGCCTTGTTAATGGCTTTGTTTATGCTAGTGTTAAGCTAGTTGTATCTTTTGTATGAATATATTGTAAAGTCCTTTTTTGTATCTCTTTACAGTTTTACAAAATCATCTGAAGTAAATGGAACCTTATCACAAAGGCCTAAACTCTATCCTGTACTTTATTTCAAGGAACCTGAACTTCTTGTTAGCTATCTGCTAAGCTAAACTAGCCGAGAGCGAGAGCAGAATAGTAAAAAGACTTCACTTTCAGTCTTCAATCAAAGTGAGATATAAACACTGCATACTATACAGCTCAGCATAGATTCAATAATCATGGAGGATCAAATAGAAGAAAATCCTCTTACAGACACACAAGATGGGCAGTCTCAGCACATGTGCAAGACATTCTAGCCGTGCTTCAACAAACAGCTCTTCCGCAGCTAGAGCACGAGCTAAAGCTGAAGCTGCTCGAGTCGAGGCTTCATACGCTCAAAAAGAAGCAGACATGCTTATCCAGCAGGCAAGATTAGAAGCTGAAGAATTTAAGAAAAAAGCAGAGATCGAAGCCGAACAGAAACGTAGGGCAGCAGAGTTAAAGGCTAACCTGAACGCACTAAAAATGCAGGGTGCTGCTGAAGCAGCCAACACTGAGGCTAATGTTCTAGAGCAGAGCTGCCAAGTCTCACTCTTTGGCCGTGAGACACACGCAAATCAACCAGTTCACACTCTCACACGCCACACCTCAAATTTCTCACGAGGAGAAATTAATCCCCAAAATAACATTTGTTTTGTGGGACTTTTATTTTAAATTTCTTATTTTGAAAAGCTAACAGACATGAGTGCCGTGACTTCCTCTTTCTGAACGCGCGTTAACGTTATGCTTTGATGTGCACTGTGCATTCGAAGCGGGAGGCGAGCATAGACATATAAAAGGAGGCGGGCCCCCTACCCGCACCTTCTCTTCCGAGGTGTGTGTTGATAGCGTGCCAAGTTACCGCTGATAAGAATTGTGTCCCCGCCGGCCGGTGAGCGCACATGCATCAAACATATTAACCCTTCAATCTCACTCAAGTAAATTCAGAAGATCTTTGGATCGTTTTGCATATTGTTTTTGGTAATTTAGTTTGAAAATTTGCAAAGTAACAAATGGCTCATCCGCCAATAAAAATGCTTTTATTCTTCTGTGTAATGAACTAGCCTATGTAATGCACATGTATAGCACTTTTCATAACACAAATCAAGGTAGCCTAAGAGGAGGGACCAAGTAACCCAGATGTTTTATTTTAGCCTAGTAGTTTGCATTGGTGTTGAACTGTTCCCTAATTTTTTTCTTCTTTGAATAAAGCCTAATGCTGCTAGTAAAATACCACCAGCCACTCAACCCTCAATAGTAGACATGATATAGAATAATTACCTTTATTACAGTTTAACCAAATGTTTTAACAATAGGCTACAGGAGATATTTGAAAGCACTACACATGCATTGTAGGCTATTCAATTAAATTTGTGTCAGCGAAACCATGAATGTTCTCTTTTACTTAAAGCGGCAACGAGTAACTTTTAAATATCTTTTAAACAGCCTCATGTTTCCTCTCATAATCATAAATTACCTTTAACAGCAAACGAGACCATCAGTGCAAAGAAAGACGTTTTTATATAGTTTTTATTACTGCATTTGATCTGGTCGTACACCCAGTCCGATTTTCGGTTCACGCGTGCATGCTCTATGGTCACATATCCGTATTGGTCACAGATTTCAGTGTGGCGCAGTTACGCGATTTGAGAAGCCTATCCCTCCAGGTGAGGGAAGGGGAGCGGGAGCCTTGTTTGAGACAGTTGTTTGTCGTCATAATGACTGATAACGGGGCTGAACCATAAAAGAAAAAAAAGAAAATGCAATGAAGAAAAGCGAAAAGGGAGAGTGATAGTCGGGCGGGAGGGCGTTGCCAAGCAACGTATACACAATTTCACGCAGCGAACCTAGACTGCAGCATGGACTGCAGTGTTTACTCCTAAATGAATGAGCGGTAGCCTACTAAAACAAAGTTTACTTTGCCTCACCAGCATCATCAGATGACCATTATTCATCTGAAATAGTAATTATTTACAACATAAACACATTACCTCATCGTGATACTAACTAACTGCCATCTCTCGTTCATTCGCTTTGTGTGGGGACACGGACTCGTTCAGCTCCGTGAGAGGTGACAATGCATCAACTCATTGCTATCAGGTGTGTTTAGCACTTACTGGCATTAGTTGATGCTGTGTCACCCATAGACTCACGGAGCCGAAAAGAGTCCGGTGCCCTCACACTTTGCTTTCAACACACGGACACGCACCATATTGCTTCCTGATTATTTGAATCTGCACGCCCTGCACGCTGCCTGCACGAGCTAGAAAACAGCTTCACGACAGCTGGCGTCGTAATAATACTACCACTTTTGTTCAAAGGTGTCGCCAACGTGCCGACTTACTCGTAGTGGCTTTAACATAAAAATGAATGCAGAAAAGGCACACATTGCTTCATAAAAATTCACCAGAATGCAGGAAATTAAGTGTTTAATGCTCAAAATTGTTATTACAATATGTCCACACCCAATGTTTAATTAAAACCTGTCCTACGACTTTGCAATTCATGAATTTGTTTATTTTAATAAGATTTTTGATGTTTTATCACATTTTCCAATTGTCTTTTATTTCTGATTTATTATGAACAATATGTAAACTCACAGGACACTAGCAAAAATGATTGGGTGGGAAAGAGGACACGGTTTTGGGTCCCTTGGCCAAAAAATCTCACTCCAAACTTTTGGTGAAACTTGGCAGCCCTGTTCTAGAGGCAGATTATGAGGATGAAGAACCACTCAGACAGAATGTTACAAATATGGCTCCTTATCCCTCATCTCAACGCACTGGTGAATACGTGCAGCAACATTCTCGGGACCACAGTAAACAACAGCCCCAACTCGTGGATCGGAAACCCATACACCAGGGCGCCAGCCAAAAATGGACAACGGTGATACAGATAATCGTGGTTTTCACACACTGGAGCAAGCCACCTACGCTTCATTCCAAGAATTACCAGCACAACGCCAGCATGTGAGTACAGCCTATGCACAGCAAAGCCATTTCAGTCATCCAAAGTTCCCTAAAGAAGAACGCAGTCCTCTTCAGACTCACTTCACACCCACTGTAGTCAAACCTAACTACAAGCACGCTGCAGCGCCTCCACATGATCAGTCAGGCATGACAGACTTAGCCAAATACCTGATACGGAAAGAAGTGGTTAGCTCTGGACTCCTCAAGTTCGACGACAGACCAGAGAATTACTGGGCCTGGAAAGCTTATTTTGTCAACTCCACTATTGACCTGAACCTTTCCGCACGAGAGGAGAATCCAACTGTCCTGGGGAGGGTTCCAGGGAGAGAGCAACGGAGAATGTCCAGGGCTTGGGTGAGAAGAATCCAGAGCAAGCGGGTAGAAGAGTCCGGGGTGGAAGTGCTCGCTGGTGCAGGTTGGAGCCGTGGGGAATCAGACCGGGAGAGCTGTGACAGGAGAACAACAAAAAATGAGTACGGGGAAAAAATGCAAGCGGAGCTGCAACAGGTATGTAATGAGAAGTAGAGCTACTGACTGCGTGAACTGAAACTACAATCTGGCAGTATCTGGAAGGTCGGACCGGGTATATGAGAGGCGGTTGATTGGTGATTGCTGGCAGCTGTGAGTGCTTGAGCTAACTCCCCACACACCTGCTCCAACCCTGCAATAAGCCAGACAAGCAAAAGGCAAAAAACAAAACAGAGACAAGGAGGCCCAGGCAGGATCATGACAGGTTCAAGATATAAAGAAAACTACAGGGTTCAATATCCTCCCTTCAGC
The DNA here is from genome assembly GCF_949987685.1 of Ammodytes marinus. Classification (NCBI taxonomy): domain Eukaryota; kingdom Metazoa; phylum Chordata; class Actinopteri; order Uranoscopiformes; family Ammodytidae; genus Ammodytes; species Ammodytes marinus. The sequence continues at coordinate 30,435,372 of NC_137212.1, forward strand.
GTATTTGTGAATTTCATCCAAGACCAAGCCAAGACACGAAATGACCCCAGCTTTGCAGAACTCACCATGGCTGCGTCAATCAGGACAGATACACCTGTGAAGTCCATCAAACCATCTGTGTTCACCAGGAAGACCGAAGTTTCACATGGATGTGAATACAAGCAAAGTGACCAGGACAGAACGGTTGAAGATCCAGATAAACTGTGTCCCATACATAATAATCAACATCCCCATTAAGGAAATGTTGTGGCTTCCGCAACCAAACCTTGGATGAAAGAAGGGCTTACCTTAAACAGAAACAAATGTTTTAAGTGTTGCACCTCAACCAGTCACTTTGCCAAAGACTGTGGCAAAGCAAAGCAAAGCTGTGCAATGAGTGCAACAGCAACAGACACCCATCTGCACTTCATCCAGGGCCAGCTCCATGGAATCCAGCGAGCTCCGCTTTTACTGAAGATCAAGGCGGGGAGCAACAATATGACGAGACTCCAGAGGTGATGTCAAAATGCACAGAATGCGGGGACACATTTGGCTCGCGATCCTGCTCTAAAATACGTTTGGTCAGAGTCTACCCTGCAGGTCAAAGAGAGAGAGCCATACAAGCATACGCTGTCATCGATGAACAAAGTAATCGGTCCCTGGCCAAGACAGAACCTGAACTTCTTGTTAGCTATCTGCTAAGCTAAACTAACCGAGAGCGAGAGCAGAATAGTTTGGCTTTTTTCCTTTTAATTCTGAGAATAAAGTTACCTCCATTTGTAAAATCTGTAAAACCTTAATTTACGGAATAACTGCTAAATAAAAGTAATTTATATATTTTTTTAAACAATTGTTTTCTCTAAAATGAAGTCTCTAGAAATTAAATATAATGACTCTGTACATTATCTCCATATTGTTGTACACACAACACTTAAGTATAAGTACTGTGTAACATTGAGCCCTTCATAGTAAAGCAAAACCTATTCAAACTCATTTTATTTTGTGAAATGGTTTTTGCCTTCTCCATTTTCTTTTTTTTAGTAGATTAATGATTGTGCTTTGTTATTTTTTGGAAGTGTGACAAGTGTCTGCAAGAGGAAGGTAATGGACAAAAAGCACAGGGTGATTCAGGAAGACTTAAAAACCACTGTACATGTGGCTACACAATGCAGCCAAAGTGCTGAACCAGTGCATCTGAGCAAGTGTTGGTGTATTCAAAGGGGGCTCAAGGCCCTTTTGTACTGGAAACCTTTGTTCTGGCTCCTCAATGGGGATCTAAGAGGGTGCATACACTGTGTGTGTGTGTGTGTGTGTGTGTGTGTGTGTGTGTGTGTGTGTGTGTGTGTGTGTGTGTGTGTGTGTGTGTGTGTGTGTGTGTGTGTGTGTGTGTGTGTGTGTGTGTGTGTGTGTGTGTGTGCGCGTGCGTGTGTGTTCGCGTGTGCATGTCTATGCGTGTCTGTGTGAGAGTGTGTGTGTACTGGTACATCTATTTATGTGAGGATCAATTTATGTTTTAGACCTTAGAAGTGATGACATTTCATCAAACAATTTTTTATATTCTTCTCAGTCCGTACTGCTTTAAAAGGCTGTGTGAGGATTGAGACTTGGTTTGAAGGTGAAGGTTAGAATTTGGTTTTGGTCAGGGTTACTCTTAAGGGTTGGGGTTAGGGGGTTTAGTTGTGATGGTTAGGGTCAGGGTAAGGGGCTATGGGATGCTTTACGTCATATGACACACGCACACACACACACACACACACACACACACACACACACACACACACACCATGTCCCCATACCGTATTCCCATACTGTATTCCAACCATTCATCTGAGGTGAATCAATAGCTCAATAGTTAACAGTGCAGGACTGAGTTCAGTGACGGCACTGTGTACTCTCAGTATACAGAGAGGAGACCCAGGGACACATTCAGAACGGAACTGGTAGTAATCACCATTAAAGGCTTACAAGAGAAAGTGGAAATACAGGATGGAGAGAAGGATAGGGAGGGAGGTAGATAAAAGGAAAAAATAAATGGGCTGACAATAGGAATTAGTTACAAATAGGGGATCTGTTCCAGTGTTGGACAAGCATGAATGAAGTGAAACTACAGCAGACAGAGAGCAAACAGACACTGGCCCACAGCTTGTATTTGGATTTTAAAAAAAACTCAGCTTTCATGCAAGATGCTATAAAACAGTGACCTACCTCCTGTGGGGCTGCTGGTGACTAATCTTCTCCCTGCCTGAAAAAAATGGGAGAATCAAAATATGAATAACGGAGGTGGTAACGTTGAGTCGCCTGAGATACGTGGCTCAGGTGAAAAATAAATGTTTTGATTTCAAAAGATAGAAAAAATGAAACCAGTGGAGGGCTTGGAGCAAAAGGGGCGTAAGTGACATATTTGGCAAAAATGACTTTTATATATCATAAAGGTCTTGGTAAGTTTTATCAAATGGTTAAAGAATCACATCACTATACATTTTACTTTTTGAAATAAAGGCTGAAGATTTTGTGATGCAGGATTGTTTGTGGTTGGGTGGGATATGGGCGGGGTGTGTTCGGGTGAAGAAAAAAGGGGAAAAAACTTAATCATTGTACTGTAATTGCTTTGCAAATCATTTAAATCATACATAGGCTAAAGAACTGACAATATGGAGGGAATGCAGAAAAGACCAACATTTATACTACAAATAAAGCCCAGTTCCATATGCATTTTTTTATTAAACAATTACGATCAATACAAATTTAGTTTTTTCTCTCCTGTAAAATTCTTAAAACGTCACTTCCGCCCCTTTTGCTCCAAGCCCTCACAGTGGGCTTGGAGCAAAAGGGGACTAGCGTCCCATCCGTGGCGTTTTGCCAAAACATGTTGTCATGATCCAGTAAGGACTGTCACTTAAAGGTCATTTATTTCCTAATCATGAGATTCAAATTTACAATTGCTTATGTTTTTTCGTCTATAATGAACCACAATGAAATCAGTACACTCATATTTTATTTGAAAGAAAATAGCAACTCAAACGATAAAAAACATAACTAAACTGTTATATTTTTTATGTGGACAGTCTCATTATGCTGCATTGCAAGCTAGGACTGGGAACTCAGCTTTTATAGTTGAACTAGAGTTTCCGCGCAACCTCTAGTCGGTGGAGAGCTTAATTCCCTAACAACATAGGAGTGGGCAAAGAATTATTAAATAAAGTATACTATTAAAAAAAGTACATAGGGGGTTGATATACTTGGACACACTTTTTATATAGGTGAGAGTGTGGTGAGTTGTGCCAGTGGGGAAGTTGTGCCACCCCTTCTTTATAGAAAACCATAGACAAAATTGGAAATGTGACCACAGATTTAAGAAGAGCCATCCATTTGACGCATCCTGTAAAGAAGGGATAATCATGGAATAAGATATAAGCACATTTAAGCTCAAAAACAGTTGTTTGCCTTTCAAAGTAAAATTTCCATGATCACGTTTTTTATTATTGTGTCTGAACAATTATAGACACGTTTGATAACATTTGACACATGTTTTAGTGCTTTAATATGCTACACTTTGTGTCTATATAGTTAGCACAATGTCAACCCTAAACTGCTGCATCATGCTTATTATCCAACATTCTGGGGTTGGGGTGATTTGTGCCAGAGGGCCTGGGGTGAGTTATAAGTAAGTAAGTAAGTAAGTACAATGTATTTATAAAAGCACATTTAGAACAGTTTGCACTGTCCAAAGTGCTGAACATAGTGCATTCAGTAGGTAAAAATGAAGGTAAAATAACAATAACAAAAATAAAAGACAAAGCCCAGACATCCACATATAAACAAAGATAGTAGTGCAGAGGTAAGATAGTTAATGGGGAGGAAAAACCAGGGTGTACAGATGGGTTTTGAGCCTTGATTTAAAGGCAAAAATGGAGGGGGAATTGCATATGCCAGGTGGCAGTTGGTTCTACAAGGGCGGAGCAGCTAGCGCAGGGCTGTACAGTGCGACAGTTTTGATCGCATTTGCTACTGAAATTGATCACGTGCGATGATGAATACGAATCCTTTCGCACTCGTGCGACAGGTTGATAATGAGGAGAGGCTGTCTTTAAAACACAGAGGTCAGATGCACAACACTGCTTAAGAGGGCTCTACATTAACACTGCGGGTAAATGAGTCTAAGGCAAGTAAGTTATTGAGTCCACCCTTCAATTTGGCTGGTGAAAGATGTGTGCTCGGGATCTGTGTTCATGCAGCGATTCTAGGTATAAAAACTTCACGGCTTCAACGGCAATTACCGGAAGGAGACGGCACATTACCGCAGTTAAGTTAGCGCGTGTACAAACAGAACATTTCCTGTGCGCCTTCACATTAAAAGCCTGTTACTAGACAAACGTGAGTTGACTTTTATTTTGAAGCCAGTAAGAACAGGAAGTTAGCGCTTTTTTCTAACTTGAAAGGCAACTCCTTCAGCTGCAGAGAGCAGTCAACAGTATCCTAGGCTGTGTCTGAAATCGCGCACTCACGTAAGTGCACTTACATTGAGTGCACTTTATTATCCCTACAGTACACTTACTTATAGACGCAGTGCTCTCATTTCTACAGTGCACTGTCCAAACTGCCGTTGCGCACCTACCGGAAATGACTTTGTATTTTGAAGGTTCTTCTTCGGTGGTATTTTTTTTTAAACGGTCGGATACAGTCTAAAACAGTGTAGTTGTACGGAAAAACTAAACAAATGTGTAATTTAACTTTTGTAGAGCGCGTCCGTCTCCGCAGTTGCTTCAAGCTCCTCTATTTTGATTTTAATGTTCCGTCCTCTCCGCTACGTAGGCAAGATGGCGGCCGTTGAGTGTGGAAAGTGTCCATCGCTCCACACTCAAGTTTTAGACCGTTTTGAGTGCACGACCGAGGAACTTACAGTGCACTGCATTTTGGCACACTCTCCGTTTTTGCGCAAAGTGCACTCAAAAAAGTAAGTGTAAGTACAGAAGTGCGCGATTTCAGACAGCCCTAGTCTATTTAAACAAAGTTTTAAATAAGCCACTGAAAAGCTACTCCCAACACATTCACAACAACCTATTTAATTTATCCTAAATTGTACCAATATGTATACTTATTTATTTAATAGGCTATGTTTAATGTTTTAAAGTTTGGTTTTAATTAACAGAAGGACATTATAATAATAATTCTGAATCAGCAAAAAATTGCAATTGGCAGGTTAGATTCTTTTTTCTAAATTGCAATCAGTGCACCCCTATTCATTTTTCTACAATTATTACTGCATCATATTAATTGTGAATCTCAAATGAGACCAGGATGACATGCTCAAAGGTAATTAGAGCAAAATGCAAGGGTTAAGGTTATGCAAGTTTTCAATAGCCTACTTTGTGTGCTACCAAATTTATTTTTGTGCTACTGAATTTTTTTGCTTGCTAGCACCGGTGCTACCACCTAAAAAAATAAGCGTACAGCCCTGAGCTAGCGCAAAGTATATTTCTGAGAGTTGTGCCATTGGCATGGCTGTACGCTGGTCACCAAAATAAAGTGATTGTCTACAGTAGCTAAGAAGAGACAGACATCTAAATTCCACTTAACAACACCACTGACAAGAGTTCAGATGGCCATAAAGATGATGATGGTGACTTTGTCATTGTGCGCTTTGCAGGTAAAACCATTAGATCTGCTAGGCCTTGTTTAAGAAAATTGTCCGTCAATCTTTGTAAAATATTTACTTTAAATAAACATTGAAAAAGTGAGTGTCTATTGGATTTGTCTTGCATTACAGTTTATGAGATATATATCAATGGCACAATTTACCCCATGGTTTTCTCTCTTGTGGCACAACTTGTTGAAGTTGTGCCACAAGACAACTTTTTTTCTGAAAGCTATATTTCTTAAACAGTTTATTTCAGATCCAAAGTTATTGTTGCCGGGGATGCACAACACCCTGAAATATATGTACATATTAGAGTTTGAGACTTTACTGTCAAGGCCTCACTTTAAAGTCACTTTGAGTAAAAAGTGGCACATCTCACCCCACCCTCCCCTACTTCATACACTTAAAATATACTTTTAGTATAAACAAATACACAATTTTTTCACTTGGGTAGTACTAAGTGGTAGGGATTGCCAGAAGCAATAAGCAAATGTTTGTAATGTTGCTTGAAGAAATATGCACATTTGAGAGTTGTCATTTCTATATACTATCTTTCAGAAAAAATAGTAGGTCCAATCAGTGCCAGGTAGTTTATAGAAGATGGAAAAACTGCTGATCTGTCGTTCATGGCAATAGCACAAAGATGATCATAATATAAGCAACATTTGCTCTTACTAGTTTGCTTTTACACTTGAGTTCAGCACAGTGACAACCAGAGAACATATGTGTTTATTTTAGGCTTCACCACTTTTATCAGTCAAATTATTTCTTCTATAAATTAATCTTCAACCTCACACTCTATAAAAACATGACATTTTTTTAATTCTCTCATCTATTTTCACTATGAACTTGTCTTACATAAGCGAGGAATGTATAAATGAACACAGCTATTGTTTTTATCACACATGGATCGTCTCTTTTAACATTCCTCCATCCATTAAATTCATCATGGATCTAACACAATCACAATTGGCAGAACATTAAAGTACAGACAACAATTGACTGGTCACCAAAGATAAAACACTTTCCCTAGTGCTGAATTAGGAGCGTTATCCGAGAGCAAGGAAAGACACGTGAACACTAAAACACCATTTATTTAAGTCTTGCAGTAGGAGACAGCTGTGCTTTGAAATGCAATACTCAAAAAGCCGTCCAGATATAACTGCAGCTTTTGTGTTGAATCTGAAGAGAAAATATCAGTAGTATGATGTGGGGGGAAAAACATCATATCGCTTCTTGAGAATGGCTGGCATTAATTTGACATGACTATGATCCCAGAGTAAAGCATTTAATGTGAAATGACATCACAATAAAACCAGTTCTTTCAAATGGTGGGAATCTTCCCCAGGGCAGCTCAGAGGCCTTTGTATGCCTGCAGTTTTTGGAGTAACTCAGACGGGGATTAGAAACAATCTTTTTAAACATTTTTATGTGTGTGATTTTAAGTATCATCTTCCTAGTCAAAGTGCGGTCTGAGAATAGTTTTAAGCCTGCGATGGAAGATTTGTAGGCTTTCATCTGTTCTGATGAAAATAAGGGAGCTTGTTCCACCATTTTGGAGCCAAAACAGCAAACAGTTGTGATTTAGTTGAGTGACTGGTTGACCCTCGCTGTGAGAGGGCAGCAAGAAAGATTGGCAGATGCAGAGCGGAGTGGACGAGCTGGGCTGTGAGGTTTGACCATGTCCTGGATGTAGGCTGGGCCTGATACGTTCACAGCACGTTACGTAAGTTACCAGTATCTTGAAGCGGATACAGAAAGCTACTGGTATCCGGTAAATCATGCATTTTCTGATTTGTTGTTCTTTGACAATTTCGAAAATGTATGGTCTAATCCCAAAAAAAAATTACATAGTTAACTGGACTAATACAGGAAAGGCAGTGTTAATTTAAGGTTAGCGGGTGGCAGGCAGGCAGGACCCAAACGCAGACAACTTCAGGTAAAGGATAATTTATTGTCCTCAAATTACAAAACGCCAAAAGGCAAAAAATATATAAACACAGGTAACTCAGAGCACAGGAATCACCAACAACGACAATGCAAAGACAAGGAACAAGGATACACAAGGAAACACAAGGGAACACAAGACAGGGTAGGCCAGTGCTTCTCAAATGGTGGGGCGTGAGTTGCCTTGATTTCCAACTAACCAATTTTTTATTTATTTTTTGTGCTAGCAAGCGCGATGTGTGCTTGTGTATGGTCATATCTGCGCGAAAGGCCGCGATTTGCAGTAAATAAATGTCCACAAGTGTCTCAGTAGGCTATTTAAAAAGAAATCAAGCAAGTAGACTAATAATAACATTAATTAATTATTGGTTATCGCATCACAGAAGGCCTATTGGCCTATAATAATAAAAAACACCACCTTAACTATGTTTACAGTTAAAAAATGTTTTGAATGAAATGCAAACCTCAGTGAATCATTTGCTCTTGTTTCTGTCCTGAGATTCACACAGACTGAGCAGTCTTGTTTAAATGTTACAACTTGAGCTAATAATCTGAACTTTTATTTATTTTTGCTGCAGAAGTTATCTAAGCTAATTTGTTATCTAATTTGATAATAAGGTGATTGTATGCAGAATGCTCGTGCCAGAAACTCATACAGTGGTTTTGTACAGATAAATTAATAAATATTAGCAGGTTCTCAATATAATTTCAATTTAGGGGGGGCGGGGGCGCGAAAAAATTTCGGTCCCTAGGGGGGGCATGACAGAAAATAATTGAGAACCACTGGGGTAGGCAACGAGGAACAGGTGGAACACATTAGGGCGGGGCCAGTAATCACACAGGAGGGAAACTTGACAGGACATGGGGAGAAACAAGACAGGCATACCAAAATAAAACAGGAAACACAGGGACACCACCAAAGCAAGACAAGACACAGACGGACCATGACACTTTTTACTGACAAAAAAATACAAATACAATTTGTGAAGTATGAACAATGGCAGGTTCATTCTTTTATATTGGGGTCAAAATTACTCTGCATATGAATATATCACACAATGTGCACTGAAACAAGTTAGCTTAATGAAGCCGGATAAAAAAGTTATAATATGGATTATACTAGGGTTAACATCTGCAAATTGCATTAAAATACAGTGTATTCATCCAATCCAATATGCAAATGAAATCTTTCCTAAAATAATCTGCTTTTTTAAACTCAGATTACATAACTAATTATTATTTGTGTGATTGGGTGAACGTGCACAACACAATGTAAAGCGATTTGAGTCTGTGAAAAACCAGGAAAAAGTGCTATATAAGTGATAATAGCAACCTTTGAAGTTGATTGGCTGATATCCTACAGCCTTCAAAAAATTATTTATTATTATTATTCCGCCACTTTAAAGAACTTCAGCATACTTCAACCTTCAAACGTCATTCAAATATCAACATGTTCAGCTCTTCAGGGACTTTCTAGGACCCCTTCAACATTTTCAAAAAGTATCACAATTTCATAATTGTTCAACATTTAATGAAAAATTATGCAACATTTCAAATCGCTTCTCCTCATTCATACTTTATCCTAGAAACTTCATTGTCGCATCACAATGTTCAGCATAGTTCAGACATTAATACTAGCAGAAAGGAATTTTCAGGAAATCCATAACTTCAAAGAAAATCAACCATTTATGAAATTAATATTTCTTGCAAAATTATGAATGCTCCTATTCGTTCATACTTCATCGTAGAAACTCCATTCACAGTTTTTCATGTTTGTCTTGCACAGGAGCACATTTCTATAATTCACAATTTTTTCATAAAATTCATAACTTCAGAGATACTTAAAGGTTTATTACACCAAAAATCCTCATTGGATTTCGTATGATCCAATTTCGTCCAATCTCGTATGATACATCCAGAATACATGTCCCAAGTTCAAGTGAAATTTTTCTAAGTAGAGAGTTTGAGAATGCTTTTCTTCAAATAACTTTCAAAATATTCAACTTTTTCAGGAGTTTGAAATGAGCTCCTCTGGAAAGTGGTAGAGGTTCCTGAAAATATGAAAATGTATGAAAATATGTATGTGGATTTTAAATGTTATTTTCAAAAAAATACTCCACAGCCCCATTCAAAGCAGACGGGAAAAATTCAAAATTCAAAAGAGTTTAGGGGTCAAAGGTCAAATGTCAAGGTCACTGTGACGTTGCCTTTTCTGACTGCATTATCTCATGAATGCTTCCACGGTTTTTCTTCAAATTTTGCACAAATGTTGATTCTGACTCAAAGATGAACTGATTACATTTTGGAGGTCATAGTTCAAGGTCATAATTAATTCCTCATCTCAGCTAGAAAGTCCATTCAAACTTCCTAATATTCCACATTTTTCAAACATTGTATTATTCAACCATTCTGTTATTCAGATATATTCATCCTTCGTTCGTCATCAACATTCAGCAGTGAAGCTTCTTCAGCATCAGCTCAGCATTCACACCGCAATTTCTTCAGGAATTGCATTTCTAGTTGTTTTTATTATTCAATGTTCTTGACCAACAATAAGATGCATTGAGTTTGACACTGAGCAGCATAAAATATGAATGTTGCATCCAATTGGATATGCGTCCACAGAAGGTTGCTGTTGACAGGGCTGCCATACTCTTTCTCCATTGCTTGGTTTTTAAAAAAGCCCACATGTAACATTGAAGTGACAACTAGATGAAATTTGACACAAAGAATAATTGCTTGGGAAATTTAGATTTTTGCGATGTAAATAACAATGTGTTTTTACTGGGAAAAAGATCCACGTGAATCGGTCTGTTGGGAACCATTGTGTGTATCTTGCTGTGGGTGTACTGTGTTCAAACACTGCAGCCACATTATTAATAATGCAAGATGTGGTTTGACGGTGTCATTGATCTGGCTGTATGGGCATGTGTCCTCAACCTGCGTGTATGCAAGGAAGTGTGTATAAAGCGCTCATGTGGGGAGTGGGGACTAGTGTGTAGTTGTGTACTCGTCAGTGTGTGTGTGTGTGTGTGTGTGTGTGCTAGAGGGGCTTGTCTGAATGTCAGCTGGAACAAGCGAGTGGCTGCTGCTGCTGCTGCCAGTGGCACCGCTGTGGTCTCCACGGTAACCCCTGTTTAAAGGCTGCTATGCTACTGGAAGGAGACACGGGACTAGGCTGCCGTTATGGGATGTTGAGCTGCACAAATGCATCAGAGAGCAGAGGAGGAAATAGGTAGTGGATATTATTAGAGCACGCAGTGCATGTACATGAACAAAACACTGCATCAAGCACACAATTGAACTATGTTTGTCAATAACAACACACACACACACACACACACACACACACACACCTCATGTAAGCCTTTATTTTGAGCATTGATTTTCTTCCAATGAATGCTGTGTTGTTTTGTTATACATTTTTTTTAGGTACCTAGTGGGATTTGTTGTGTTTGTCCTGCAGAACAAAACAAAGCTGCTGCAAAGCGTTTCTCAGTTAGAATTATTCAAATGGTTTTCATTAATAATAAGAAAAAAAATCTCTATATATACAGTGGCTTGCAAAAGTATTCATACCCCTTGAAATTTTCCACATTTTGCCACGTTACAACCATAACTGAAAATTATTGGGATTTAAGGTGATAGACCAACACAAAGTGGTGCATAATTGTGAAATTAAATGAAAATGATACATGGTTTAAAAAAATATATATTATAAATAAAAAATTGAAAAGTTTGACATGCAAAAGTATTCAGCCCCCCTGAGTCCATACTGTGTAGAACCACCTTTCGGTGTATTTACAGCTGCAAGTCTATTGGGGTATGTCTCTACCAGCTTTGCACATCTTCAGACTGACTACTGATTTTTGCCCATTCTTCTTAGCAAAATAGCTCAAGCTTAGTCAGATTGGATGGAGAGCGTCTTTGAACAGCAATTTTCAAACCTTTCCAGAGATTCTCAATTGTATTTAGGTGTACTTTGACCTTGGCCATTCTAACAAATGAATATGCTTTGATCTAAACCATTCCATAGTGGATCTGGCTGCATGTTTAGGGTTAGTTGACATGCTAGAAGGTGAACCTCCGCCCCAAGTCTTTTGCAGACATCGACGGCGCCTTGATATGAAAACAAACAGGGATGAGACGGATTTAAAAGCAAGAGGCAAGATCAAGGCGCAATGTTATGATGAACTAAATAAGTAAAAGTATGTCCCAAGTGTATGCCTACTGCATCCTAACTAGATTATTTTTATGGTCAGATGGAGTACGTAGAAAAAGAACGAGTATGCAATTTGGAACGCAGGAAACATTTCCTGTCTATCTGAGTCTAACCTCACCATAGCGCTGAAACTGCTCTTTTAACCTATTGATGACTATGGCACTCTAGGATACATGTCCTTATCTCCTGAGGGTTTTCTTAAAAAAATCCAACCAATTGTCAACGTCTACCAAAACCTTAATATCTAAGCCTGTGTAGCACATAGAAACATGAAATAAAATACATTTTAAAAGGTAAGGGTCACAGGTTTTATTAAAACATGCTCCCTCCCTCTCCAATAGTTTTAAACTTCAACAGACACCCGCCTTCAAGTGAGTTAACGTTTGTCAATTGAGTGATTCCAGACCTTCTGTACAAATTAAATTAAGTACGATGGTCTGGTACCAGGCTAAACTGGAATTAAAACTGGCTGAGAAATTTCAAGTTAATCGCACTTAAAGGTAACATATTATGCACTTTGCTGTCAATTTTATATGGTCTCTAAGTAGTCCCTAATACTTATTTTTTTAGATCTTTGCTGAAAAACCCGTTCAGATCATTTATTGTAGCAAGCCTCTATACCCTGATTGTCCTCTGGTCTCAGAATGACCTATATTTGTGCGATCTGGCTGGCCCCTCCCACCTCTCTGCCGGGCTTTCTTTATATGGGCTCTCCCACCGTCTCTGCCGTGCTCTCGCGATACTAGAGAGACACTACGTGAGTCGTGACTGCGAACACAGTGTTTACAGTGTTTACCCCCGGAGGCTCCGGGCGGCGGGCCGGATCTAACCTAAGAGAACAGTTTGACATGACCTGACATGATTAAAACCAGTGAAAACAGTAGCTTCAAAGTTTGATTTCTAAAAACGAGTCATTTTCAGACTGCTGTGGGGAGTATAAACAGCGTGTTATGAGCAAAACTTGGTGCTACAACAGAAGCTACATGGGCGCTAACGCTAAAAATAAGACTCAGACGATAAAATAAACTAAAAGTACCACACAAATCGGTGAAAAAAATATTTTCAAAATTGACTTCCACACTATTAAGTTACAATCCTTTGTCCTGTTAAAAACGAGGCCTTTCCAGACTGGTCTGGGTAAAAGAATTATGTTTTTATGAGCAAAAGCTGAATGCTTGTCCCAAAGCTAAATAGCTATACACCAGTCAGGCAAAAATACCAATAAAAACATTTCTTTCAGTTTCACTGTTTGCAAAAACCCACAAGTAGCTTCCTATCCGTTGTGTTATTAAAAACGAGGCATAGACTGCTGTGGGTAAGAAAAATTAGTGGAGTATGAGCAAAAGCATTCTGTGTTGGTGTATGTAACATTCAGGCTGTACTAAGGGCATCTAGTCGCTTAGCGGGGAAAACAACATGGCTGTCGGTCGGAAAATTTTCCAGAGGAAAATCTCATGGAATCTCATGGGATCTCGGGCACGGGATCTCGGGGCCGTGGACCAATAAGAAATGGGGGGGGGGGTGGGGTTATCATAGACTTTTTTTTTTTTTTTATCATAGACTACTGCACGGTGGAAATTTCTGGTTACTAATGTGGGGGGGGGAAGCATCGGAAGCATGGACATAGAAAATATGGGGATGTGGCTGTGCAGTTTATGACGTCATAAACCGCAAGAATTATGAACAGAGTATATTGGGGGGGAGGGGTGGGGGTTTCAGAGAGGGGGAGAGTGAGAAAAGGAGAGATTGTTTTTTTTTTTATATATTTTGGCAGTCTCTAGGCACACCGTGGCCCCATGGATATGTTAGAACATTTAAAAAGTGCATTTAGCATAATATGTGACCTTTAATAAATAGATTATAGATAGTGCAAAAGGTAAGGCGCAAACAAACGTATGAAAAAGTAAATAAATTGAAATGCAGTGCGATATAAGGAGCATTATTTACACTGTGCAATATGCAGTAAACTGCATAAATTGAACGTGTACAATATAAGAGCATAACAATGTGCAGACTGAGTATAATAAATACATGTAAAAAAGCACTGTGGAAAGTGTTCCTGAGAGATCTTTTTTTTAAGTGTTGTCGCACCTTAATTTTTCTTTGTCAGATTGAGAGGACTAAGAAGAGAGGATTAATTATGCGGAAGTGAAAAAATGGACTACAGAAAATTAATGAGGCAGATTTGAATTTGTTTGCCTCGTCAAGATCATTATGTCACTCAAAAGCACAGACACACCATCCCACATGACATTGCACAGCATGGTGAACAGTAAGGCTCTGGTAAAAGATTGAAACAAAGTGGAAAATAGCAAGCAGTCCCAGATCACATCAAAGCAAACCTACAAGGTATGTGCACACACTTAAACACATTCACACACACACACCTCGCTACCCAAATTATCCCGACCGCTGCAAAATCAAGGTACGCTGTGATATCTTCAAAAGAACATGGATTTCAAACAATGCCCCGTTGTACTTCATGTGTCTATGGGGTATTGTCTGCCCCGCCAAATGACAAATATTAATTTTCATCAAACAGTTTTGCCCTCTATCACTTTCTTTCTCCCGTTCTTTGTGTGTGTCTCTCCATTTTGCTTGGTCTTTTTCCTCAGCTGCAGTGGGCCCCTATGGGATACAATGGGCTGCTATTTGAAGCACAGGACCTAGTTTCACTGCTTCCGGGCCTTGTCTAAGATGCACAATTTATAAAAGAAAAAGAACGAGATGGCCAATGAGACAAGATGAGTTTTGGGGCTGCATTTAAATTGTGCAAAAAGTTCAGTTTTCAGAGCCTATTACCCCCTCCCACACACACACACACTCAGACACACACACTCTGCAACAGCCCACTTCAACTGAACTAAATTCAGCTCAATCAAATAAAAAAAAGGGAAGCCTCTGATGTTCCTATACCAATATAAAAGTGACAGAGGTTGACCATGTGACAAGTAGTTGACCTGTCATGGGCTTTCATTCCCAATCCATAGAACTGGATGATACTCCGGTCCCATGTCACCCTGAATGGCAGTTAGATAATAAATGGATGCATGCTAAAATTCTCCTTTACTCTATCCTTACTCTTTTACAGACATGCAATCTGTAAATTATGAGTGGCTGGCTTCATCAAATACATGGTTCTCGGGCTTTCAGGAACAGGTTTTCCATCATGCTGATATTCCATATATACTGTAGCTCCAATGTGAAAGGACCATTACAGATTGAGCTGAATTTCTTGTGTGATACGCAAGAAAATTGCAAATCCACACACACACACTCACTCACTACACACACACATTGACTTTTGGTCAAACCGAGTGCTAACACATACACCAATGCTACAAATACTCATGGACTGTTGTGTTAACCGAGTGCTTACACATGGATAATGTGGGCTTGTGAGGATAATTTCATAGCATTGTATCCAGTGGTTAACTGCTTTAGATATTGGACTGTGTTGAAAGGGAGTGTGCTCCACAATGCTTTTCATAACCCAAAAAAAATGCACTAAATAAGTTCAAATGCTTTAAAAATGCTGTGCAATAAGTAAAAAAAAAAAAAAACGTTAGAACTGAAGTAGTTAAAGTTTGAGGTTAAAATGAACTCTGAATCAGCAATCCATTGCTCTGGCATTTCAGGTAAACTAGGTTTATGGTTGTATTTTCATGTTTTTCTAAAAATGCATTCTTATTTTCCTTCTACAACACTTTTTTGCTGTGTTATGATTTTGAAGGTTCTTTTTGTGTATTTTGTCAACTTTATTTAGAAAATACTGTCAATGTATTTTTGATGTTTGAATTTGAAGGAACAACACTTTGTTTATTGAGTTTTATTCATTAACCTTGGACTTGACCGCAGCGATATCTCACCTTTTTGCTTTCTTTCCATATCCCCCCTTAAAGTGGCGTAACACAACCTTGATTCAATATTGAATAAGCAATAGAAAGTTGTTTGTATTCAACTCAATAACTTTATCAGTGTAAATGGCCCTTTAGACAATTATAATCGGGATTCGGACCACATCACAGCACTGAGCCTGAACTGATTTAGGTGCCAAATGATTTGGAGGGAAAATCACCATAATACCCTATACTATTTGTCTTTGTGTTTGACTTAGGGCTGCCACTAACGATTATTTCAATAATCGATTAATCGGTCGATTATTTTTTCGATTAGTTGATGAATCGGATAAAAAAATATAAACATTTGTAAATGCCGCATCTTTATTCAAAAACTGAACATTACTTCAAATTCACAGTGCAGACTGAAGTGTCAAAACACCAGGTTATTGCTCCAACGTCCCAGAACTATTAAAAGTAATATTAAATTATAAAAAAATAATAATAAACTTAACTAGGATAACACAAAAAAAAACATACAATGTATGATATACATTTATACAGTATATAAGGGATGTCCATGGTAAACCAGTCCACCGCTAATATTTTTAACCAGTAAATACTAACGGTTAAAACAATTAAATCATCTTAATTTCTCTCAGATGACAGGAGATTGTTAATTTGTATTGATATTGATACCATTTTCAAGACTCCTTAACGATCCAAGTCTCTATTGATATCACAATTGATAATTTTCTATTATTTTGTTGAAATAGAACTTGTATTATTGCTTTAATTGCTGATATGATCATAGCTCAAGATAGGAAATTAAACAGGTCATAATTCCATCTTTACTATCTTTTTTATATTGCTGGGAAAACAAGTTTCGCCAAAATCTCAAATTTATTTATTTTTTGTGTTGCATTTGAACACATCAATCATATTACTGAGCCGGCCTGAACACATCACAGTTGACATGTTTGCTACTTTCTTTAAGCTAACTAGCTCTATATCCTTCCGATTTTAACATGGATTTAAAATCTGGATTACTATTTTTAATTGACGGGACTTTCTACACCGTTCGGTTGTGTGATTACTGCCGCTGCTTTGAATGACTGTTGATGCGCCGATGCTGACTCTCCGAGCACGTCTGCACACTGTCTGCAGCAGCAGCAGCTGACTGAGTTTTTGGACTAGACGGATACTGAGTTGAAGGAGTTTTTTTTAACCCAAAGAAAGCAAAGGTACAACACTTTTATATAGGCCTGCAGTCCAGTGTTAGATATGACCAAAATACAAGCTGTGGCCGCTCACACTATAGCTTTCCCGCACGTGAAGCGAGCCTCCACGTGCGGAAGGCTCGCTGTGGGCGTGCATGAACCTGTCGGCGGCTGGATGTAAACAGTGCCGCGCCTGCAAGTGACTTAGTAATCGCGCGACTCAACGAATCGATGACCAAATTCGTTGCCAACGCTTTTAGTAATCGATTTTAATCGATTTTATCGATTTGTTGTTGCAGCCCTAGTTTGACTACTGTCTAAATCTAGTTTATGCATTAGGAACAGTTCTGCTGACTCTTGATCTAAATGCAACTTTGACACTATGGATCATAAAATATTTTTGACAGACTAGAAAATATGGTAAGATTATCTTGCAAAGACCTCAGTTGCTCAGATAGTATCTCTGTGGTTGAGCCTATGTTGTTGTTGCCATTGGTGATAATACATCTCAGCAGATTACCATGATTTGTTCAGTCTTCCGGGGGTTGATTCTCGGGCTGCAGTAATTCACTCTGTACATGGCTCCCACTTGGTCAAATCATGCATGACAATTGGGTTGCTTATCACGGCTATGCAGATGACACTCATATTTACTTAACTCTTTCAACAAGTGACTCGACTCGGTCTACCGATGCTTAGAGCAAGCATATAGCTGGTTGCAATTGAATTAGGACTGGACAGAAAACACTGTATTTGGCAACTAGGAATGAAAGAAGATAAAAAAGATACTTATCAGCTTCAGTCCAAAACTATTGTAGTGGGAAAAAGTAGTAGGAAAAGTGGAACATCTTATTTCTTTCGATCCTTTTTTTGAAAATGATTGTTTCAATGTAAGGGGGTAGCCACTAATAAGCTACCAATATAAAAGGTCTATCACATCAACACCTTTTCTAGGGATGTATAGGATATTAAAACAATATCCTATCCTCCTACTTTGTGGGCACATAGGAACTATGTGCCCACAAAGGGTTAGCTAACGCTTGCCCTTAACTCTTTTGAAAGCAGACAACTGGATGTACCTTAAATTAGAACAAAACAAAGGGAGCTGCATGTATGCTGCACACAGTGAACTTTATTTCTGGTCAATACAATAATTTTTTTGTATCATTTTATTTTAAAATCGATTGTATTTGATGTTATCTAAAATAATGTAGCTCCTGTTTTGAATACCAATCACTTTTTTCCCCCTGTGTTTGAAATGCACAGTATTAATTAAGATGGTCTGTCTTGACCTGAAATGAGCTTTGTCTCATTACGCAACAAGAAACGTCTCCAGTGCTTTCTATATACAGTATATGATCAATTAAAATGTGAGCTGAGCTGTAGTGTTAATCTGCCCCCTGATCAGTTCAACCACTGATTGGTGTGTGTGGGCGAGATCAAATATGTATGCATAGGTGAGGGAGCAGTGTGACGCAGAGCCTGTAAATACGATCAAAATATTGTCTCGCTCACTACACTGCTTCAATTCATAAATTATTACAGTGGCCTTGATTATACACTGTCGGTGCACAACCACATCCTGCTCCTTAGTGGAGGAGGGCCGACCCTGATTGAGCCCAGTTCAAAAATTCACATTGACTTATGATCGGTATTCAATCCAAAGATATCATTGTCAGCAGAAAATCACAAAAAAACATGCAATATTTTCTGAGATAGCTTAGCATGAAAAATAACAAGAAAGTGTTTTAACAACTGACTGACACACAAGAGCCTATAGGAAGAGAGGAACCAGAGAGAAAGGAGAGATGGCTACAGAGATTGATAGGTGTGAAAGAGAGAGAGGGAGGGGGGAGCGAGATGAGAGATGAGTGTATGGCGTTGCATAGAAGGAGCAGAGGCCGGGGACGAGAGCGCGGGCATAAATATGCATTGCCATGGGCTATCTTTGTAGAGGAGCTTTTTGACGTTCCCCTCTGCACGCTAGAGCCAAGGTGCTTTTGTTATTCTCCTTCTTCCTTCGCCTCCCTCTCTCCAACCCTGTTTTCTGTTTTCCCTCCACACACACAAACACGAGGCAAGCATATACAGTACAGCAACTGTTGTCAGTCTCTGGTGCATCAAAACCAATATCAGCTCTCTCCCAAATTAATTACAGCTCTCGCCCCGGCCCTTCTCTCTGTAATAAGTCTCTCAGGGAGCACACAAGACGGGGGGCTATACTGTGTCCTCCTCTTTTTCCACATGCTAGATAAGCTATTTCTCCCCCCACACCCCACCCCCCAGCCCAGCCGTGGTCTTTCCAAACCATCACCAATACACTGTCGCCCTCATGCTGCGCAGGGAGATGGGATGAACCCCGTGAAACAATCTCGTCCTGAATTGGCTTTGTGTCAAGGAGAATTAAGTCATTTTCTATGATAGAAAAAAAGAGACCTCCGTATGTGACGCTGGCATAAATTAGATGTGGGGGAAAAAAAGACGTGTTGAATACCAGCATGTGCAAATTGAATGGGTTGGATCACACTGCAGAGGAATATTAAAGTGAGACACTGCAGGTAAAGACATTTAAAAAAAATTCAGGCACTGGTCAATTTTGAGATTTGTCAGTTTTTGCATCGATAACATGTATTCTTTCAGGAAGGTCCAAAATAAACATTTAGGTGTTTATTTGACTAAATCCTGTCTGTTTGCGTCTGAGTATTTTAACTATCTTTAACATCCACTATTATAACATTTATAATAACATAGGATTTTTCAATACACCGAAACCAAAAGAAAGAATTGAGGCAGTGGTGGATGATGCAATCTTTTGCAACTAGCATCTTGTCTGTGAAGGCCTCCGTAGCTTATGGAAATGATGCCAAAGGGGAGGGGTTAGCAAGGGAGCGTTGACATCTACAATCTCACCACTAGATGACGCTTAAATACACTGCACCTTTAGGTCTTCTAAAGAACCTATTAAAGAAGTATCCTGCCTAGGTATGATCATGTTTTTAATAAACAGTGTGCGGTAACACCCGTTTTATATTGTACAGAAACTAAAGTTCGAAAACTACACCACTGAGAAAAACATAGATCTATGCGGTCTGCTTTTAAGATGTATAATTCATACTAATTTATAATAATAATTTATCATTTAAGTGGTCAAGCATTTCGCCAAACAATAAAGTCAATATTGAACAATTCTGTCAAACCCTGGTTGACATTTAATAGCTCTTATTTGTTTGTTTGTATGTTGTTGTCAGGGCAACCCGCAATGGGTATACGTCATCTGACCTTTTTTGCGATATTCTGATGAATTCTAGTGAAGTATGCACCTTTGTTTATTGTACTTTAAGTTATCCAATATACTATAGGAATCAATCAATCACTCACTCACTACACACACACACACACACACAACACCTTGACCATACTTTTCACCTTGCTAGAAATAGGACACGGTATACTTCCTGAATCTTGACACTGGACATAAATCAAGAGCTGTGGAATTGTTCGATATGGAATTTAATCCTGGGATAGAGGGCTTTTGGGGTTCTGAGTGAAGAAGATGAAAACTGCAACCTGTGATGTTGGTCGCAATTATAAGAAGTACAGTCCTGAAGCTGGTAGAAAAGGTTAAAGTAAAACAGGGCCTGTTGAGTATTGCTAGTTTGGAGAAAGAGAAAAAAAATAGAGGAGGAAGGGTTTTTTTTTCATGATGAGAGAAAGATAACGACAGATTTGAAGTTCCGGTATCAATAACTCACAAATTAAAAACGTTACTAAAACACTAACGGTGCATTTTAGCTATCTTAATAAGCCAGAAAAATGGACACCAACATTATTTTGACTGAAACCAGACGTCCTATATGCTAAACATATAACATTGCTCTCTATGTGCAACAGGCCGTGAGAAGAGAGCACAGGGACCGTCTACAAAGAGAAACACCGAGTCAATACAGTGCAGTGTAGTTATGAGTCTAGTATTTGATTTTGGTAAAGGTTGTAGCAAAGATGCATTGTTTGCGTTTTGATGATGTTGACGTTTTGCTCATCAGTTATTGATTCCTGAGTTTTGAATATGTCAACATCTTTCCAGTTTACAGTAAGTCTTACCTGTCAAGTTTTACACTCATTCATATATGCTCTTTATTTTTGAAAATGGATTCTGCCTTTTTTATCGTTGTGCATAGTTGCATTGAGGTGCAAAAAACTTTCTTCTTTCATTTTGTTTTCTCTCCCATGTCCCTAACACTCTTCCGTACAACTGGTGTGAATGTGACTGCTAAAATAAAAAAAAAAGTCAAAGTTGTTGAATGATAAAAGCTGAGAGTTCCAAAGTGGTTCTGATGTATACACTCCGGTGTATAAAGGTCTGTAAGGTACAGAGACTGAGAAGTGCCAAGTAGTTCCTATGAGGTGTAGTGAGGTCGGTAAACAGAAGTCTCTCTCATTCCTAAGTGGCAAACTGAATTCCTCCTGAAGATGCTCGGACATGAAAACAACCTGTCCAAGATATAAACACCAATGGGTTACTGCTTCTGCAAAAATCAAAAGCAGATCATGCAGATAAAAATTGTTTCCAGTATAAAAGCTGAGGTATTTTAAATGTTTGCAAGCTGGTCAGCTAGGTTAGGTCTAGAAGAGTATGAAATATGATGCCTGTAAGATATTTGTGAGTGTTATTTTTCTAAAAATGCCTCTATGAGGGTAAGAACTGAGGTCTGTAAGCTGTTTAGGAAGTACAAAAACAGATTTGTAACCTCTGAGGTGGAATAACAGATCTGTAAAATGTGGCACCGCTGTCCGAAAACAGGCAGTGAGCATTCATAAAATCATATGCAGGGCAAGTTGATTGGCCAGTCACTGGCCCGGGCGGGCCAGTGACTGGCCAATCCCAGTTTGTGTATTTTTTGTTGACATCATGATTCGCTAAAGTACACGCGAGAGACGCTATAACCCCGCCCTCCCGCCTTTTTCAAACTGGCGGATTTTAAAAATGTCTTCTTACGAGGAAACGAAAAGAAAGCGTTCATTTTTACCGTCCTGGAAGACTGCTTTTCCTTGGCTTGCAAATGGCGACCACGGCATGTTTTGCCAAGTTTGCAGACAGTTCCCTGCGAAAGCGGATCGGGGGGGTGTGTGTTTTTTAAAGGGAATGAGAACTACAGAAAGCAGACCATAGAAGCGCACGATAAAAGCAGGAGCCACATAAACTGTCTGATCGCTAAGCGGGTTGCTGACAACCCTTCTTCCGGCCCGCTAAATATGTGGGCGAGACGAGCGACGAGTGAAAACAACGGCAGGTTAGAAAAGCTCATAAACACGGTTTACCAGATAGCCAAAACGGAGCTGCCGTTCACTCTGTACGAGCACACGATCGCGCTCATGAAGACGAACGGGATGGACGTGGCGTCCCATTACAACACTGATGTGGCGTGTCGAAATACATAGGCTACAAATACTGTTGAGATCCAAAACGCTTTGTTGGCAGTGTGTGGGTTTGTGTGTGTGTGTGTGAGTGAGAGAGATATAGAGGGAGGGGGGAGAGGGAAAGAGATTTGTGTTATTTCTATTGAACCAACTGCAAGTAGTATTAGTAATAGCGAGGGTAGTGCCAGTAGGCTACTAGTACCAGCAGAATAGAGCAATTAAATAATGCTTGTTATGGTATTGTATTTATTGTCAGTTATTATTCATTTTCTGTACTGCGTTGGTTAGATTGATTTCTGATCTGTCAGGTCAATGTAGCTGTGTGTGTGTGTGTGTGTGTGTGTGTGTGTGTGTGTGTGTGTGTGTTTTGTGTGTCAGTCAGTCAGTCAGTCAGTCAGTGAGGGAGAGAGATATAAAGAGGGAGAGTGTGTGTTTATGAGTACAAGCCTCTGCAGTGTTAGGCAAAGCAATCCTAATAAGCAATATTTTTTACTGCCAGGGCCAGTGAAAAAATACAAGGGGCCAGTAAAACTTTGATCCACTGGCCCGCCGGGCCAGTAGGAAAAAAAAGTTATGTTGAACCCTGCCCTGGTGGGGTGGAAGTACTGTGGCTGGGCGGAAGTGTTGTGACAGACGTGATTTTTGACTATTTAGTTTCCATAACATGTCTGCTGCTATGTCACTAACCACCCAGCTGTGATGCCTGAACCTAATCTAATGTTCTATCTATATATATATATTCTAACCTCTCCCTGTACCCTTGCCCTAACTCTAACCACCCAGCTGTGATGCCTGAACATAATCGCCAAAACAATATAATTTTTAGTTACGTTAATTTCAGCGATAAATACGTTTATTTGTCTAAAAAAAAGAAGAATTCTTAGTTAACTTCCGCCCAGCCACAGTACTTCCGCCCCGCCAGAGTACTGTTCTCCGGGGATGCAGCTGGATACTATTGTGTAATCTTATGGAGATGGTGATCAGTGCAGTCACTAGAAGGAGTTTAGGGGAGATATCGCTGTAGAAGTCAGCACTGAACTTTTGCAGACCAGGGCCAGAAAAAAAAAAGTCTCCACAAGCTTCCCACAGCTTTAGCGTGCCAGACAGCTGTTTATTTTTGTTTTCTTGACTTTCTAGAGTCGAGCAGCTGATTGGCGGATCAGTTTAGCAGATGATTGATATGGATACTTACGTTTTAAAGCTGTATTTTGCCATTTCTGGTGACTGTAAATGTAATTGCAGGCACTTCTGGACCAGACTTTCTTTCGAGACCGAACATTATTGACTGTATGAAGTCAGTAGATTGGCAGTTCATACCTCCTGAATGCGTTCTCTGTGTGTTCTGATCCAACATTGTGACCAAGAAGTTATGAGAAGTGCAGACAGAGAGTCTATATCCTTACAGCAGTTGGCACTGCGCAGTGAGAGCACTCGCCCAGGCATGCATGCTGCGTTCGATTGCAAGTGGAAAATCGGGGAACTTCAGACACAGCAGCACACACAATTTGCAGAAAGACCTTTTCATACATTTTGAAAATGTGGGACCTAGGACCATGTCTTATACAAACCATAGACTGTATAAAGATTAAAAAAAACTAACAGATGAACTGGAATGCAGACAGGTCTGAACCCATTACTTCTGAGTCTGAAGCTCCCATGTCCTGAGTAAAAGAACGCACCTCTGCAGCACAGTTAATACGAGGTCGCTACTCCGATAGTTTTACTGGGCAAGGCAGCAAATACAAGAGCTTTCATCAGTGGGTCATATGCTCTATCACTATTTTTAACTCACTATTTGATAGATAGGAACAGACAGTTAACTAGATACAATTATTTCGCATTTATATACAGTATTTGGAGAACAATGTTTTTCTTCTGGCCCTGTCTGTAACAGTACAAGGCTGACTTCTGCTACAGTGACATCTCCCCTCAGGGGTGGACTGGCCATCTGGCATACCGGGCATCGTCCCGGTGGGCCGGCAGGCATTTTGGGCCGGGCCGGGTCCATTTATAAAAAAAATAAAAAATAAATAAAAAATAAATTAAAAATCTTTTTTTTTTTTTTTTTTTTTTTTTAATGGACCCTCGGCTGTGTGACTCGGCCCGGCCCGGCCAAGTCACACAGCCGAGGGCCGAGGGCCCTTCCCTCTCGGGAGTGCCATGGACATATAATTGTGCGTGCAGGCTGTCAACTTCACCTGAAAGTTAAATAAAACTTTGTCCCAGGCCATTACTCATTATGATTGGTTCTAGGCTGGGCCTGGCCCAATCACACACAGCAGAGGGCCGCCCATTCAGAGGCTGCATTAAATTGTATTATCATGCATTCAACTTCTACTCGGTAATTATGAGCATCTGACGATGGTCAGTTACGTTCAGGGCCGTCGGACTGCGGACAGGCTTGGGGGGCCCAAGGCAGAGGGGGGCTGCACCCAAAAAAATATATATATATATTTTTTTTTATTCTTTTTTTTACTGGCTCAATATAGGCCCCTGATCTTTGAAGGCCCAGAAAAACGTTATTTAGGGGGAAAAAAAGATTTCATGGGCCTTTCATTCGTCAGTACATTTATGTTATTTTTTTAATAACATTGTTCGGGGCTACGAAGATCAGGGGCCTATATTGGGCCATTAAAAAATACAAACAAAGGAAAAAAATTCCCGAAGCTGACTGGATTTTTTAAACATGTACATTTCTTCTTTCTGCTTTTTGGTCATCTGTGTCTATACATTATTCCAGCAAATAATAGCCTACTAAATAGCTTACATAGGAAACAGTTGATTTATCCTTAGTTTTCTCTTCAAAGTGCACCAGATTGATGAATTTTACTTTAACATTTGAAAAAAAATCTTCCGGGGGAGCATTCCCCCGGACCCCTCTAGAACAGTGGTTCTCAACCGGTGGGGCGCGGACACTCTACCGGGGGGGCGCGAGGGGGATGAAAAAAAAAAACTTAACTTTTTTTGATAGGTAGTTGCCAAGTTCATCACACAAACACTCCAATCCACTGATATGAGATCAGTTTGCAATTTTCAAGTACTGAATTAATGGTAGGACTGTGGCCACTAGAACTGGTCTCTGGTCAGCAAAGGTCTTGAAAACAGCATAAGTGTGCTTGTGACATGCGTGCCACCCATGCATGTGTATGGGCACGTGTCCCAGCAGATTTTTGAAATCTGAATAAAAAAATTTAAGTTTGTAGTTAGCAAGTGTAACATGTTCTTAGGGCAGAATTTCATAAATAAAGGTTTATTTTTTTAGCAAGATATTTGGTCAAAAGCTAGTTGTCATCCGTCCCTCTGTCCAGTTGTTAGGCACCTGGCTGCTAGCAAGTTATGTTGTTTTGCTAATTTTACTATTCATCTGAACTGAAATGAATATTGACTTTTTCCTTTATTATCTTCGCCAGAATGCACCAGAATGCTTAGATTATATGTTAAAAACACAAAAAAATCTTCTGGGGGGGGATGCCCCCAGACCCCCCTTCAGGGGTTTAGTTTTCTGACAAACATTACAATGGATACTAACATGATTTGGGCATTTGGGATTATAAATCATCTTTGAATTGGTTACAACATATCACATGCTATTAATTCAGGGGTGCGATGGCCACCCCACTCTAGCTCTGTGGCCCACCTTGGCCACCCCCAGTCAAAATTTCCTGGAATCGCCACTGAGACACACACAACTCCGCGTTCAGGCTGCACAGCACATTAATCGCAGGTAGCATTTTGAGCTAAATCTGGCCACTTTCCAAATCCAAGACTCAATAGTTGAAACATTCTCTGAACTGGGTTGTCAGACAGCAGTGTTTCCCATTGATCATAGACTTTGTTTTGTGAAGCTTTTTCATAACAGGTATACCTATTGTAGAATGTATTCTGTGTATGTTCTATTTAGGCTACTATTTTCTTCTCTTCTAAGGAGATTTAAAAAAAAACATTTCCTCAGTGTCACATAAAAGTGCACCAGAATTTAACGTTAAATTATAAGAAATTTCCGGACCCCAACCCTAAACCCAATGTTCAACTCAAAGGTGCGCCACTGGCCTAGCCCTTGTGATAATAACAATAATAGAGTATCTATCTATCTATCTATCTATCTATCTATCTATCTATCTATCTATCTATCTATCTATCTATCTATCTATCTATCTATCTATCTATCTATCTATCTGTGTAGGGTGGTGTGTGTGTGTGTGTGGGGGGGACGGGGGGGGTTGTCAGGGTCGGTGGGGGGGCCCAACTGCAATGACCCAGCTTTGGGGGGGCCCAGCTTGCAGAAGGTTGAGAACCCCTGCTCTAGAAGGTCCAGGGTCCACGACACAGTCTCTCAAATTCCTGTGAGAAACACTGTGTGTGTGCATGGTTATTAAGAGTCATTAGACCAGGGGTTGTGTTCAAGTACGCGTAATGATTTGGTCATTCATCAATAGAAACATTGTGTTGTTATCTGGCTCAGAGAGTGACCAGTCACTCATACGTTTTGGACTATAGACAAACATAGCTTTTACATGTTTGTATTGTAAGACCGCCTCTCAGAGGGCCCATCAGGACTTCCTGTATAGGGGCCCAGAATTTGGAGCAACGCCCCTGCCTCCACATATCGTATAAATAATCATGGTGGGCTGCCTTGGCCAAAAATGCCAGGGCTGAATTTTTGTCCCAGTCCACCCCTGTCTCCCCTATACTCCTTATAGTGACTGCACTGATTTCCATCTCCATAAGGTAACACACTACTATGCATCAGTACCTCAGACAACCCCACTTCAAAAATACTGAACTATCCCTTTAAGTAATTTGCTTTTGAGGTAAGATAAATAAAGGTAACCACATTGTCAGATTAGTCAGGTTTGACCAAATATATCCCTCCACACACAAATTCCCAGAGTGGCCTCAGTCCACTTACCACATTTGCAACTGCGATTTTTAAGGTGAGCATATACTTTCCATATGAGCCCAGTCACAACGGCTTGTCAGTAAGTGCTTTAGTGAGACGCACTTAGAATGAGTTGGAGGCAGAGGTAAAAGCAAATGAGCACACTCCATAAACACACACACACAAAGACCATACTCAAGGCGTTTTTTCTCCCATTCCATTTACAGTAACAGTCCAGTCATAAAAAGAAAACACACTAAATATTATTTTATTAAAAAAAAACGGGGGCCCCTTGCCTTCCACTTAAGCCGTTAACCTGGGTGACTCCAGTCATCGGGGCGGAGCCGTTCCTCACTCTAATCCGCATGTAGCAGCGGCTAGGATTTCCAATACTCCATAAATTCAGGGCTTATCTCCAGACAGTTACTAGTAAATAGTAAGCAACGCTATCAATCACGGAGCTCCCCGCTGTGTGATTCATAGTAATGTGTTTCCATTTAAAACTCCCTGCGGGGCTGCAGGAGAGAGGTAGAGGCAGCAAAGTCTCCAGGCATCAAATTCCACCACAATAATCAATATGTTCAAGCTCAAACAGCCCACGCCTTACCCAGGGAAAATAAATGTATTAAGGTAAGGGGAAAACGCATTAAGAGGAGAATGCGTTCAGGTGAGAGGAGAATAATCAGGAGTGGAGGCATTAAGAGCAAAAAGGCTGTGGAGCAAATGGAAACAGAGCTGCCTGTTAGAAAAAGGCCCTGAGTGGAACAGCTCTTTGTATAACAGCTGCTAATGCTATATCAGTTAAAAAAAAGGCAGACGACGGCAGGTCTATTGTGGACAATGAGCAAAAATAATGGATACAAAACATCACCCAGTGACAATAGATAAACGAAACACTGTGCTACAGTGTGGATGGATTGACGTTCTTATAAATGATCTGCCTAATCCGCATTGTTGTCTATTTTGCCTTTTTCCAACATCTTGATTTCTGGTTTTAAGAAGATAGATGTATGAATAATAGGTTGTATTTCCAACTTTGCATATTTATTTGAAATAGTTCTGAACATATGTAAAGAACTGGCAAGTTTTCAGGATGGTATTGATACATATGTTACCCTATTCAGCTGCTGTGTCTGGACTAAAAAGAGAAGCAGACACACTATTCTCCTGTAGAGCAGCCACAGCTGTGAGTGCCCTCAGCTCTGGGAGAAGCATCATATAAACATATGTTATCAGTCAGAGCACAGTACATCAATCAGACACTATGGCGGTTGAATTGCTTCAATGGGACGCTGATGAGACAAACTGATGAGCATGAACCCTCCTGGTAATTACGTCTTCAAAACAGCACATTTAGTTGCGGTGTTGTCCATGTTTTGCTTGTGACTCCCAACCCATTCCCCAGTTTCATGTACAGTATTACTAGCTTGGAGAAAAAACCATGCACCTCTATCCCTTAAAGGTGGGGTGAGCAATTCTGGAGAATCTTTGTTGACAAATCACTTTTTGTCAAAATCAGTGAATATCCACTCACTATATCTGCTTCTCGTTTGTATTGTGAGTGCGCTGAGAAATCTGGTGTTACACAGCCTTGGCTCTGTAAACTGGCATGTTGTCATGCTACGATGAGCCCCTTGTTTACATTACCTTTGTTTACAGAGCCTAGGCTGTGCATTAACACCAGGGGCCTATTGCATAAAAGTGGAATAAAGACATCCAGGATGATTGATAAAGCCAGCCTTGACAAAGTCTAGCCTGGGAACTTTGGATTAGTCAGTTGCATAAACGCCAATCCAGGATGTAAAGGGGCTGCTTTGTCAAGCCAGGTGTAAGTAATTCTGTTAAGTGCCAGCCCACAGCTTTCAGAAGTAGACCCAAAGATCGAACACAGATTTACTGATGGAAAAAATTAAAAAGACGGCCCATTTTCCCACAATGCCTTGCTAGTTTAAACCGTAAGTGAGGGGGCAGTTCATTTCATACAGGACATGTATTCTCTGCAGACTGTTCTTGATGTCCCTGCATTGTTTTATGATGAAATAGTTGATAGTGAATCTAAAAAATTTAATATCATGGAAAGTCCATTCAAAAAGTGAAACTTTCATAGATTCATTACACAAAGTGAAATATGTCGGGCATTTTTTTGGATGATTGATTGATCATGGAATAAAAAATCCAGTATCTCAAAATATTAGAATGTTACATACAACCAATCAGAAAAAGGATTTATAATACAGAAATGTCGACTTTCTGAAAGTATGTTTATTCTAGATTAATTTCACTTCATGTGTAATGAATTTCTAGAATATATTTAAGTTTCACTTTTTGAATTAAATTACAGAAAAAAGGAATTTTTCATTGATATTGAATTTTGTTTTAGATGCACCTCGATATAGTTATAAGTACAAAGTGAATGTTCGGCCTTATTTCCCACAGGGAAGAAGAGACATAAGTAAGTAAAGTAACAAAGTGAATGTATTTGACCCACACTTGCAACGTCATCTGCCATCGATAATCAATTGTATAAATATAGCCTGCAATATGAACAGACTATCACATAAATTATTATAATTTATATCATTGCATCTTAATCTAATTATAATTAAGTTAATTATAAATGGTTCAGGTTAAATAAATAAAAAAGAAGAACTATTTAACTAAATGACAATGTAGTCTTTTATGTGGTACCTTAAAACAGGCTAATGAAAATAAAGCAATACACAGAAGATCATGGAATAACTGTTTAACACCTTGATTTCAGATCGGAGTGACAGCTGACTGAGCCAATCAGGCAACAGAAAAAGTTTATCCTTTACGTTTAGCCTGGTCGGGACCAGGCTAAACGTAAAGGATAAATTTCCATGGTAACTTATGTCCCTCCGCTTTTATGCAATGGGCCCCTGGGGCCTATTGCATAAAACTAGGATAAGGGATTAACCTAGGATATTTCGGTTATCCTGGCTTGCGTTAGCCATGATCCGGTTGCATAAAAGCGGAGGGACATAAGTTACCATGGAGATTTATAAACTTATTCTGTTGCCTGATTGGCTCAGTCAACTGTCAGTCCGATCTGAAATCAAGTTGTTTAACAGTTATTCCATGATCTTCTGTGTAATGCTTAAGTTTCAATAACCTGTTTTAAAGTACCATAAAAAAGACTGCATTGTCATTTAGTTAAATAGTTCTTCCTTTTTATTATTTAACCTGAACCATTTATAATTAACTTAATTATAATTACATTAAGATGAAATTATATAAAGTATAATAATGTATGTGATAGTCTGTTCATATTGCAGGCTATATTTATACAATTGATTATCGATGGCAGATGACGTTGCAAATGTGGGTCAAATAAATTAACGTTGTACAACTATATCGAGGTGCATCTGAAACAAAATTAAATACCAATGAAAATTTCCTTTTTTCTGTAATTTAATTCAAAAAGTGAAACTTCAATATGTTCTAGATTCATTACACATGGAGTGAAATTAATCTAGAATAAACATACTTTTCAGAAGGTCGACATTTCTGATTGGTTGTATGCAATATTCTAATATTTTGAGATACTGGATTTTGTATTCCATGATCAATCAATCATCCAAAAAAAAGGCCTGACATATTTCACTTTGTGTAATGACTATGAAAGTTTAACTATTTGAATGTACTTTCCATGATATTCTATTTTTTAAATGCACCTGCAGACTGCTCACTGTCAACTATTTAATCATAAAACAATGCAGGGACATCAAGATAAATTGGCAGAGATGATCTGTTGTATAAAATGAACTGCCCCCTGACTTACGGTTTAAACTAGCAAGGCATTGTGGGAAAATGGGCCGTCTTTTACATTTTTCCATCAGTAAATCTGTGTTCGATATCTGGGTCTACCTCTGAAAGCTGTGGGCTGGCACGTAACAGAATGACTTACACCTGGCTTGACAAAGCAGCCCCTTTACATCCTGGATTGGCGTTTATGCAACTGACTAATCCAAAGTGCCCAGGCTAGACTTTGTCAAGGCTGGCTTTATCAATCATCCTGGATGTCTTTATTCCACTTTTATGCAATAGGCCCCTGATCTCTTTTCAGTGCGCTCACAGTATGAGGAGATATACTAATTTGACAAAAATTGATTTTGTCAACAAACATTCTCCAAAATCACTTATGGGTATGGGTTAACCTTTAATTTCAAGCTCCCTTGTCTTCTTCATTTACATGAAATTATTAGCAATAGGGTCTACTGAAGACCAAGTGCCAATTACTTCAATGAAAAATACTTTAATAGGTAACTAAGATAGAATGGAAGTACAGATTTGAACCATCCACACATTGGAGGCATATCTTCCCTGCTACTGCCGTATGCAATATATTAATCCTGTTTGCCTACACACAAATACACAACATACTGTATATCTACAACACATATATGATATGACCGTGGGGTGTATAGACATCATTGTGTCAATAAAAGATTTACACAGAAACAATTATTTATCAGTCGTAGCGACAGTAAAGGTAACTTAACAGCATTCTCTCTTCGCGCCCCACTGAATAACCAATAAATCATGTTTGTACCACACATCTGTTTGTGTTAAAGCAGGCAATACATCATATAAGAGTTCTGCATATTCTATACTAAAAGTAGTCTTCTGCTATCTATATTGAACCTGAAGTACACAGTAGCTCAGGAACAAATGTCCGTGCAGTAGACCGGAGTAGAACACTGTCACAGACCTGCATTTTTTTGTTTGGGGGGGAAGCTTTGCCGAGTGAGTGGGTGGCGAAATTCAGCGACCGGTCAGAAAAAGCCATTACTCCTCATTAGTTGTTGCCCTTTTAAAATGAATCTGTGCAGCGAGTCACCGTCACACACACACACCAAACTAGTCTGGCCATTCTCCTCCAAGCCCCTGACATCAACAAGGCAGATAACTGCAGTTCCTGAAACACGCAAACCAGCCAATTTGTGCATATTGCACATTGTAAATATTGTTGAATATTATGGACGAATATGTGACAAAACTGTTACATTCGTACATTTAAACAAAGTGGTACACTGTTTTATTTTGAAGTTTGGATTGTGTAAGCCTGGTTTCCGGCTGAGTTGAAGTGATGTGGGTTTTATTGTGAAAAACAAGGGAAAGTGTTAGTTTTTTTTTGTAAGTTAAAACAGTAACTTGGTATATTCACGTAGAGGAAGAGAGAGGGCGATAAAGAGGGATTTTTTATGTGCTGGTTGAATGGGCTCCTCCTTTCTGTTAGTTCTGGAAAGAGACACCTCCCTTAGAATAAAAGCAGATGTTTGGAGGGGGGAGAAACTTTCGGTAAACTTTGGGACGGAACAACCAAGCACCTCTCTAACTCTCTCTCTCTCTGTCTTTAAACACAGATGACAAATTTTTATTATTTAGAAGAATCCCCGGTAGTCTAGTGGTTAGAATTCCGCGCGCTCACCGCAGGAGCCCGGGTTCGCCGCTCAGCAGAAGCCGTGAGAGAAGAAGGGGATATTTCTTTATGAAGAAAAAGGTTGTAGCATTGTGTTACAAGTTAGTTAATACTGGTTTAAGAGGTCATAACTAATAAACTTAGATATGTCAGGGAATGGAAGGACACAGGCACAGTGGCAGTTAAACCCAGGCATGGAAGACCAAGAAAAAAACAGGAGCGGCATAGGTGGAGGATTGTGAGAATGGTTGCACACAACCCACAGATCACCTCCAAAGACCTGCAAGAACATCTGGCTGCAGATTGTGTATCTGTACATCGTTCAACAATTCAGCGCAATTTGAACCAAAACATCTGCTTTTTATAAAGACCAAATAACTTAATTTTTGTCTCATCAGTCCAAAGCATGTTCTTCCAATATGAAGCTGGCTTGTCCAAATGAGCTTTAGCATACTCCATGCAACTGTATCTGTGGCGTGGGCGCAGAAAGGGCTTCCTTCTCATCACCCGGCCATACAGATGTTTTGGTGCAAATTGCACTGAATTGTAGAACCATGTACAGATACACAATCTGCAGCCAGATGTTCTTGCAGGTCTTTGGAGGTGATCCTTGGGTTGTGTGCAACCATTCTCACAATCCGCCGCATATGCCGCTCTTGTACTTTTCTTGGTCTGCTAGACCTGGGTTTAACTGCAACTGCAACTGTGCCTGTGTCCTTCCATTCCCTGACAACGTTCCTTACAGTAGAAATTGACAATTGAAACCTTTGGGAAAGATTCTTGTAGCCTTCCCCTAAACCATGACAATGAATAATCTTTGTTTTAAGATCTTTTGGGAGCTGTTTTGATGATCGCATTCTGTCTCACTTCTGCAGAGAGTCAAAGATAAGTGGAACTCACATTTAGGCACCTAAAATACCTTTTATCATGATTAAACAGACCTTTATATGAGGTTCAAGGCTTAACAACATAATCCAACCAATTTTGTGTTTCAAATTTTATTCAATTTCATAAAACTAAATACTGCTTTTCAAAAAATCTTTGTTTGGAAAACATCCCAGTACTTAGCTGTTCCTGGTAAATTAAAGACATACCACTTTTATATTTTTTGTGTGATAGCAGAGTCAATTATAATGCCGGCTGAGAGGGGTTCCCAAAATTTTTCATATGACTGTAGCTGTGCTGTCTTCTTCACCGAAATCTGGCTGAATCCGAACATCCCTGACGCTGCTATTGAGCTAGCAGGCCGCACTGTTTACCGAGCGGACCGAACAGCTGACTCCGGTAAGGATAAAGGCGGTGGTGTCTGCATACGTGTGCAACTCATGGTGCAACACAACTGACATTGTAGAGACATTTTGCTCCCCAGATTTGGAGTTTATAACAGTTAAATGTAGACCGTTTCATCTGCCATGGGAGTTTACAGTGGTGTTTTTAACTGTTGTTTACATACCACCGCAAGCTAACGCTAAGCTAGCACTGGCTAGTCTGCATGACGCTATCCAACAGCTGAAAAACAACCACCCAGACGGTGTGTTTATAATAGCAGGCGACTTTAACCACGCCAAGCTGAAGACTGTAATGCCAACATTTCACAAGTTTATTGACTTTCCGACCAGAGGCAATAATATTTTGGACCAGGTCTACTGCAACATTGCTAAAGGCTACAAAGCATCCCCCTCTCCCCATCTGGGCCGATCCGACCACATCAGTCTGCACTTAACACCTGCATACAAACCCCTCATTGCAAGGTCCATCACTGTCTGGTCAGGTGTGTCGGCCAGTGTTCACACATGGGAAAATGTAGGGTTAGACAGTGAGACCATAAACAACTCTTTCTGCCTTTTCTCAGGCTAGGATGAACCGATTTCTTAAAAGTTTTGCACATTTACTTTAAGCATTTGCAGTATTCATTCATGGAGACGTGTGCCTGAACATCCAATCATAAAGACACAATCGTGCAAATTGCTATCTCTCTAAAAAAATATTATTATTATTATTATTATTATTATTAATGAAAGCCAGCAGAGCAGTAGCACAAGTAGAACTCCCTACACTGTTACTTGATTGACATTACAGTATAGTCTGATATAAGTGTAGGTAAGATAAATGTAATCCATTGTGACATGAGTAAAACTGCAGAGATTGTTCGTAGCTATTCTACACCCAGGCTATGTGGCAGATTCCTATTTTTAAAAAACAACACAGACCTAACAAACATGTCGCCAACCAGACACAACCTAAATGGAAATTAGGTCTGCTCTCATTTTACTTTCATTCTTCAGGCATGCAAACTCATAAGCCATGCAAAAGGTGAGAAGTCTGCAAACAAACCGCCCTGTCTGGGGGCATCCCCCCCAGAAGATTTTTTTTGTGATTTGAACATTTAAGAGAAGCGATTTGGTGTATTCTGGTGAAGAGAATTATTTTACTATTCATCAGATGAATAGTAAAATGAGCAAAACAAGTTAGTCAGCCAACCTTCTTTTACAATACAAAGTGTGTAGGTAGCCTATTTACAAAGAAAAACTTTAAAAACTGTTTAGAAAACGGTTAAAAGTGCTGGCAAACCCAGCTTTAAATAAGACAGAAAACAACATGGAGCCTCAAATCAATCACACCAAATTCCCTTACAATAAACTAATTATATTGTGGCAAACAGGATTTGCCTTATCTTTGCTACACAACCATCAATCAAACACATAAGAATACACTCTGTCACCATAGTTAATCTTGTGTCCATGCACTCACACGCACACGCACACACCTCAGTTGTGCGCAGGAACACAACAAGGACGATAGTGGAGGAAACAGGTGAGTGTGTTGTTTCAGCGCTGATCTCCTATAATCACTACATTCACCTCAGGTGTGTGGGCCAGAACACCACGCACCATTCAACAACCATGAAAACAGCAATAGACAAAAGCACATTATTAACTTGAGGTGACACGTTAATCTGCAGTGACAATCCGCCAACCACGGCCGTTAATCAGCGCCCGAATAAATCAATGCAAACGGCTGTAAAACAACGGTTGGCAAACTGTGTGAATTTATTTAAAAAGTGATTCACATAAACCGAGTAGGCACATTAACACGGTAAAATAATAGTACTGCGGCTGCAGCTACTTGAACGCTCCGATGACTCGGAGAGAAAAAAATCGAAACTTCCCTGCAGACACTCTGACTGACTGATGTCACCGCCCCTCAATGACAAATACTGTTTCTGATTGGCCAAATGACCGTCAAAGCTCATGATAGGAGTTAACATCCGTTAGTCACTATGGTCACTCCACTTTCTTAATAGGTCCATGCTCCACACCACACACACAGTGCTGGCCATCACCCCCCCCCCCCCAAGAATTTTGCCGAAAGGTGACTAGTTTGCGTGCCTGTTCCTTGTGCAAATTATCCATTTATCCTTTGCCCCTTACTGTGGGCTCCTATCAAAACCAACACATAGTCCTAAAAACTCATAACTATATTTGACCAAAGCCCATCAGTGATCTACTTTTGGGAGAACCCCTTTGAATTAAACTTTTCTAATAATCTTCCCACTCTTTCACAAGTCTACAATATGAATGAAAAAAATAAAACTTGTTCTATCCAGGAAAATGTATTTTGTCATCACACAATCCAGGCCCCAACTTCAATTTGGATGGTGTGGGGGAGGTGGTGAGAGGGCAGACGTAAAGAGAGATGGAAAAAGGATAAATGGATGGCCACTGTCATTCTAAAATGGCAGATTTATCATTATGGCAGAGTTAAATCAAACCAAGATGACAATTTAAGGCTGATTAGGGCAACACATTAGAGCAGGGCTGAGATTATGAAAGGGAGCCCCGTCGTTAAAATGTAAGAGTTGATAGAGTAGCTTCTATTTCACATCGGGATAAATACAACCACTTCTTAGTAATGGCTTTTGAACTGCTGTCCCCTAAACCTAAATTATTTTTAGCTGATCTTCTATATTGGTCAGGGAATATTATCAGATATTTTTAGCCAATCTGGGAATACATTTCTTACCACTATCTATCTTCACCAATGTGTTTGTAAAGGTGTCTATTAACACATCTTAAAGAGTTGAAATTCAAGTCCCCTAAGAAAATCTGGGGTACTTTATATAGTCCATGGGCCAAAACAGATATCAGTACCATCTGGGTGGGCACATTCTAGTTGTGATGTTTTATATTATTTAAATCCCTAGAGGAGGTTTTGATGTGATAGACCTTTTATATTGGTAGCTTGTTAGTGGTTATCCCCTCTTAAAGTATAAGCTACTGTAATGGAGTTGAGACACTGCAGGTTACATGACTTTTGCAGAGCCTGCAGTTAAATAATCACTTACATGTGTTTAGTTAACTAAGTTTTGACTATTACTGTGAACAAAGGTTCACATATGATATGTATATTTTTTTATTATTTTTTGTATATACAGCTCTGGAAAAAATTAAGCTTTGCGACTGGGAGTTAGATTCATACCGACTGGACTCTTTGGAAAGCGGGGCTTAAAGAGACAGGCTCTAAAACGGAGCGTTTCAGACATATGCTGAAAAAGGGGGTTTCAGCAATGGCACTGTGAGAAATATAAAGGTGTTTTCTGGACACTAGACCATGAAACCAGTTTCTTGTAGAAGCCCCAACTACAAAATTTAACCTGAAAATGAGCAAAATAGGTGACCTTTAAATGCCTTTAATGCCTTGCTCTATTCCATTGTTACACTCTGCAACCTTCAATGTGTGTTTGTGTATGCTATCGGTTGTGTTAGTGTGTCTATGTGTCAGATAGCTCAAGAGTCAAAGTACCAGCATCGACAGGTTAGTGAGGGGGAAGATGGCTATCGGTTCGGCTCAGGCAGGGACAAAACAACCTTGATGCTTCGACAATATTAATCAACACTCCTTTTCTATCAAATAATGCCCAACTGATAACAACCACAATTCTGTGGAGTGAGCGGCACCCCCCCTTTACTTTCGATTTTCTCAGGAGGACTTTTAAAGTGTTGTTAAATTGGATGTTCCAGCCAGCCAACATTATTTTCAGACAGTGTTCCAGCCACCTCAATCCCCCTCCCCCTTCTCAATTTAGACATGCTCCACAGGATTTGTTGCTCCACAGAGGAAGGTAAGCTTGGCTAAACGTGGTCAGGTAACTTAAAAAAGCTGAACAGCTGCCTCAGGTGAACGATTACAGACTCATGAAAAAAAGGGAAAAGAAAAAGCTTTGAGAGGATTGAGAGCTCATATCTAAAACAGCTAACCCTTAGCTGAACCTAGAGATACGTTTTTATTTTTTTGTGTGATTTAAAAATGCCAAACTAGTGTTAATATTTTTAATCTCCCGTTAAACAACACTGTTATCTCTTCCTCTTTCATTGATCATCTCCCTGTGAGCTATCTGGTCCCCCTGAGAGAGAAAGGCTTGTCCCACATTATGCCTCTCACCAGCAAATCCGCTTAGTGCCTAATAATCTCCTTTATTCCCCAAAAAGTATCACAGTTCAACTCATGGCACCAAGCAGCCCCTCTGAGCCACAGTCTGTAGGGCTAAACTGGCTAAATCTGACTGAGCTTTTGATCTCCAATGGTGATATATTGAATTAAAAGGGATATTATATTCATCAAGTGTGACTTGCATCAGTTGAGACATACAGTATAGTATTTCAATGTTGTGATAAGCCTTAATGAAGAAAGATCAACAAGTATCCAAGCACAGGACTTAATGGCAAAACTGATCCCTCTGTGTGAATGCAAAAGCCTCAAGGATCTTCACTTATGTTACTCTAAAGAGGAGGTAAATTCAAGCTGCAAATAAATACCCTGTATGTACTCCACTATATCCCTGACATGAGTAAACACAACATGTGTCTACAGTACGTCTCCTGAGTTGTAGTTCAAGGCAATGCAAGACTAGAATGGCCATGGTTTGGTTAAGGAAAGTTGACAGGTAATTGCTGTCAATATAACATGTGAGTCCCCTATACAAAGTGAGTCACGCAGCCGCCAGCTTTATACAGCTACACCATATGGACAAACTACATACCACATGGAATAAATATTGAATCTGTCAAACTCTAGAAGCCAATGGCTATGATTAACAAATTGCCGTTCTGAACCAAGCCCCAACCACATCGAGTCCTACCAGCATCCTATGCAGAAGTGACAAAAAATTAAGTTCACCGAGTGGCCACTAAGAGGTGGTA
Source organism: Ammodytes marinus (assembly GCF_949987685.1). Classification (NCBI taxonomy): domain Eukaryota; kingdom Metazoa; phylum Chordata; class Actinopteri; order Uranoscopiformes; family Ammodytidae; genus Ammodytes; species Ammodytes marinus. The sequence goes on from NC_137212.1 coordinate 30,474,157, forward strand.
CCAAAACGGAGCAATTTCTCATTGACTCCCATGTTAAATAGGCCGTTGGGGGAATATAGTTTATTTAAACAAACTCGATTTGAACACTAGCCACCATAAGTTGTATCTTGTGCTATTTACTTTTACTGAAATTAAATGTAACCACAAAACAAATGTTTCAGATGTTTTTGTTTTGTTTAGCACTCTCTATACATTTCTATGAGGTTCAAGGCTTAACAACATAATCCAACCAATTTTGTATTTAAATTAATCTGTTTTACATGCTGTTACAGGCATTAAAATCAACAAAACCACAAGGGTTCCCATATTGTTGCACAGCCAGTTTTTCCACATTTTATTTTATTTCATACAACCCAATACTGCTTTTCAAAAAATCTTTGTTTGGAAAACATCCCAGTACTTAGCTGTTCCTGGTAAATTAAAGACATACCACTTTTATATTGTTTTTGTGAAAGCAGAGTCAATTATAATGCCGGCTGAGAGGGGTTCCCAAACTTTTTCATATGATTGTTGTATATATGCAAATGATTAATGTGGATAGGAGATCAGAAGGTAGTTATCTCAGGTCTTAATCCATTAGATTCAACTTTGTATAAATGACATTGGCATTTCCTGTTCTGATGGCAAACCAACAAGTCCCAAGCATAATTACCAAGGACAGTGAATGTGTGAGCCATTAGAGTTGACCTGAAGGTGCCAGCTGTGTTTGCTAGGAGACTTTTGTTGCAAGTGCAAAGCCTGTCTTATTACCATGTTGATTATCCAGAAAAGGTAACAGTACACTCACGCTATAGCTTTACTAAAACCAATATGATTAATGCAATTTCTAGCCTTTCTACTTTATCTTCAAATCTCTCTCTCTCTCTCTCTCTCTCTCTCTCTCTCTCTCTCTCTCTCTCTCTCTCTCTCTGAACCAATCACCCTCCTTTCACTCTTATTTTTTCCTCATCTTACCATCTCTACTTATTCATATTTCTCTCTTTCTCAGGCTGACCTCGCTCTCTATCCCTAAGGGATTTGGATGCATTAGAGGGCTGCAGAGTGTAGTAAAACCTTACCCTGAAAATCTTTAGTCGTTTAATGTTACGTTTACTGTATTGCACCCTATATATATATATATATATATATATTAGGGCTGTCAAAATTATCGCGTTAACGCAAGGTGATTAATTTCTGGAATTAATGCGTTAATTTTTTTTATCGCAATTAACGCATGTGCAGAATGATCCGCCCCGTACATCCCACCGGCTCTGTAGGGGAGAACGGGGTAAGTAGGCACACTTTTTACTCTAGTGAGAATTGCTCATCACCGAAACATCTTTCAATAGTCATTCCTACATTAAATTGAAGCTTAAGGTGTTGGCTTGAAATGTGTACCCCTCACTTTTTCTATCTTATTGTAATAAAGAAGAAATTAATCATCAAAGACACCCTTACACATTGTGACAACCAACCCCATCAAGGGGTCGGTTGTCAAACACTATGGGGTTGTTTGTCACAATGTTATCTTAATGGGAATAATCTTAAAAAGAAGGCAAGAAAGTAGAACTAAATTTGAAAGTTAATTGCATTGTCAAGTTGACAAATAGGCCTACATAACTTACTGTAGCCTTGGCAGCTGGTCTAGTTTGGGATGCACTGGGTTGTTTTGATTTTGTTGCCCTTTTTTCTTTTGCATGCTAGCTGCCTTTTCCTGCTCTATTCTTTCCTTCTCTGGGGTGTCAGTGAGGATACAGCTTGACGATTTCTTTCGTTATTGGGTTCCTTTTCTGGCTGCAACCTTGAGATAACATGTGACAACCAACCCCCCAAAAAATGTGACGACCAACCCCAACTTGAATTTCTTGCTAGCATCAAGGCCAACGACCATCTGACAACTAATTAGCTTGCTAACCACAATCTAAACTATAGTTTACCCTTCACACTTTGTATGGGTAACAAGTGTTTTGTTATAAACCCATTGTGTAAAAGCCTAGAAGAAAAATACTGAGGAGCTAAATATTTTCAATTTGACATGAAAAACACAAACAGTCGTCTCACCTCAAATTCAGCAGTCTAACTCCAAGGAAGACTATTTAGGTGACCTCTGATCCCAATTCTGGATATTTACATACCAAAATTTCACAGACAGCGCCTTCTGGTTCCGAGATATAACGATTGTGACAACCATCCCATGTGACAAATTACCCCGTTCTCCCCTACTACAGCCACTCAAACGTTGCGGCTGACCCAGGATCAGTAGCTGCGCGCAGCCAAACATCACAGCACGCTAGCCCATGCCGTGTTTTAAACTGCTAACGGTCACATCTGTGTCGGGGGCATAGATAGTATAAAAAATCAACTGCCGCGGGTGACGTCGGGAGCAACAGGAGGAGAAACAGTGTCCGCTCTGTTAAGAGCCCGCGAGGACACAAACGTCTGCAGTTTTCAGAGGTGTGTGTGAGTAGACATCAACATAACGTTGGCTTCCTGGCACAAATGAACAGTCCCCTAGGACGTGTTCGCGCGTACACACACACACACACACACACCGCGGACTGTAATCAAGTTGTATTCAAGAATGCACAACCTATAGATTCACCAAATAAATGCCATTATATAGCCTATATTTGCCCAAAGACATAGTAAAGAGACAGACCAATTGAATTATGGTGTGGTAGGTATATATTTTAGTTTGATTTAAATTTATTTTCAGTAGCCTATTAAAACCATCATTTGGATTTTCAATTAATAAAAATTCTAATTTTAAATGTACATCCACCTTCTGTCCTTTATCTTTCCGTTCGTACAACAATATACAGCGAAAATTCGAATTTTTCTGGCATATTTCGGATGGTAAAATTAATCGTGATTAATCCATAGAATCCTGTGATTAATCTGATTAAAAATTTTAATCGTTTGACAGCCCTAATATATATATATATATATATATATATATATTGCTGCTTTAAAACCACTAAAGATTTTCAGGGTACCACTATATATATATATAAAGAAAATACATTTCGTCCAGCAAAGTGAGTTGAAGTGATATCTACTGTATTTAATTTTTAATTTTATTGGTTTATTTCAGGGACATTGCACACTAATCAACATTCAAAATGTAAGTGAGCCAGAGTTAGCCGAAGAGGCTAGTTTTCATCTGTTTTCCCCTGCCAGATATGTAAAAGGCAACCTAAAATTACAGAAATAAAATGCATGTATAAACAAAGTCATAGTCGACTCAGAAAATACAGTAACACATAGTAAGAACGAATTGACAGACAATGGCAAACAAACAATAAAATAAGCAGACAATAAAACACAGTGTACATCAGGGGTGGCCAACCCGCGGCTCGCGAGCCGCATGCGGCTCTTTGCCCAGCTTCGTGCGGCTCTTCAGTTCATATCAAATTATGTGATTATAATTATTTTTTTTTTTTTATACTTTCTTTTTGTGTGGGCCTATGTGTGTGCATGTTCGCAAACGTTTCATGCGGCTCTTACGTTCGTTTTACATGTTGTCTATTATTTCATTTTTTATTTTATTAATGTGTAGGCCCTATGTGTATGCCTGTTCGCAAATGTTTAATTGAGGACGCAACATAACGTTCGCAAACGTTTGGTGTGGACGCAACATAAAACTGCCCGCTCAGCTTGGAGGGAGGTTTTCCGTGAGTAAACTATTTGTGTCAAGTTCGCTCCGAAACAGAGTGGGAGAGTTCATATTTTTTGTTGAACGTTATGCCAAGCCATTCTGCCTTATATGCCAGGTGTCATTTGCGCATTTCAAGGCTTCAAATCTTCAGCGCCACTTCAGCTCTCTCCATGCTAAAAGTAAGTCCCACTAAGCAACATGCATAGTAAGAGAAAAACGCTATTTTAAATTGTTATATTTTTGTTTGTGGACTTGGTTGAACTGAGAGTGTGTGTGTGAGGCAGTGCACACAATGTTTATTGTTGAAAATGACTGGCCTGTCGTCTTAGTACTGTAGGAGTCCAGTTCTGTCATTATCACAGGGGCGGCCTTAACGATCTGGGGGCCCGTTTCAAGTCCTAGTGTGGGGCCCCCTGTTTTTTTTTTTTTTTTTTTTTAATAAATAATGCTTGTGCATGCATGTGCAAGCTCCCCGCGAAAATAAAAACGCCCCCCCCCCCCCTGAAATCTTACTGGCCACCCCAGTGCCCCCACCCAGTTCAAATGCTATTTTTTATTTTCATTTTATTTTTTTGATTACATTTTTTTCCTGATATGTATCCTAGTTCAGAGATGATATGTATTTTTTTTCTTTCTTAACTTTTTTTGATAGGTAGTTGCCAAGTTCATCACACAAACACTCCAATCCACTGATATGAGATCAGTTTGCAATTTTCAATTACTAAATTAATGGTAGGACTGTGGCCACTAGAACTGGTCTCTGGTCAGCAAAGGTCTTGAAAACAGCATAAGTGTGCTTGTGACATGCGTGCCACCCATGCATGTGTATAGGCACGTGTCCCAGCAGATTTTTGAAATCTGAATAAAAAAATTAAAGTTTGTAGTTAGCGAGTGTAACATGTTCTTAGCAAGGGCAGACTTTCATAAATAAAGGTTTACTTTTTTAGCAAGATATTTGGTCAAAAGCTAGTGGTCATCCGTCCCTCTGTCCAGTTGTTAGGCATCTGGCTGCTAGCAAGTTATGTTGTCTTGCTAATTTTACTATTCATCTGAGCTGAAATAAATATTGACTTTTTCCTTTATTATCTTCGCGAGAATGCACCAGAATGCTTAGATTACATGTTAAAAACACAAAAAAATCTTCTGGGGGGGGATGCCCCCAGATCCCCCTTCAGGTGTTTAGTTTTCTGACAAACATTACAATGGATACTAACATGATTTGGGCATTTGGGATTATAAATCATCTTTGAATTGGTTGTACAGCATATCACATGCTATTCATTCAGGGGTGCGATGGCCACCCCACTCTAACTCTGTGGCCCACCTTGGCCACCCCCAGTCAACATTTCCTGGAATCGCCACTGTGTGTACCCGCGTGTACGATGTGGCTCTTTGCAGTAACACAGTAAAAAATGTGGCTCTTTGTCTCTGACTGGTTGGCCACCCCTGGCGTACATTAACATTATAGGAAAGTGCACAAAACATTAGATTAGAGCAGGACAAACACACCTACAATAAAAGCACATATACAGCAGCATAACGCACAAACATGCAGCACAAACATATACAGCAGCATAAAGCACAAACACGTAGCACAAACGTATACATTTAGACACTCACATGGACAACACAGGACAGGACAAGAGACAAGCAAGCAGAACAAAACATCATCATCATCATCATCATCATCATCATCATCATCATCATCATCATCATCATCAACCTTTATTTAAACAGGCAAAAATTGCTAAGAAACAATGTCTTATTCAAGCAATGGCCTCGTAGGAGGTGAATGACCTCCTGGGGGGAAAGGGGAGAAAACAAGACAACACTGTACTATAGCCAGTAAAATCACACATAGACAACAATAACATATTCAACATAGCAACAGAAGTTAGACAAACAGCAGTAACATACAGCATAGCAATAGATACATGTACTAGATCACGGTGAGCTTAGACTGAAGCAGCTACAAGTGTGCTTTATACATTTTGTTAGGGCCTGTTTGAAGAGTCTAACAGAGGTAAAGGATTGTAACTTTAGGGATTTTTGAAGTTGGTTCCAGCTGTCAGCGGCCGCAAACTGGAAGGAGGAACGGCCCAGGGAGGAGTATGCCCTAGGAGCATTTAACAGAATGAGGGGGGCAGAACGGGTGTTGTGTGTAGGGTGGGGGCGCAGGTGAAGAAGCTGAGTTAGATAGGGAGGAGTGAGACCTAGAAGAGTTTTAAAAACCAGCATCAGCCAGTGGATGTTGTGCCTGATGTCCAGGGTGGCCAGTTTACCAAGGTGTAGAGGTCACAGTGATGGGTCCTGTACGGGGCGTTAGTTGCAAAACGAATGGCCGAGTGATAGAGGACATTAAGCCGCTCAAGTGCTCCTTACGGGCGGACCTGTAGATGCCATCGCTGTAATGGAATAGTGGAAGGACAATAAGCTGAACCAGGGAGCGTTTGACAGAGGCAGTGAATGAGGAGCGGTTGCGATAGAGGAAGCTGAGTCTGGCTTTTACTTTCGACTGCAGAAAGGACAGATGTTCAGTGAAGGAGAGGATGCTGTCAATCCAGACTCCCAGGTATTTGTAGGACACTAGTTCAAGTTTTTGGCCTGTAGCAGTCAGAATGGTACCATCTTGGAGGGGGGGCTTACGACCAAACCACATGACCTTGGTTTTAATGGGGTTTATGGCCAGTCCGAGGGCAGAAAAGCCAGCCTGTATGGAGTGGAAGCTCTGCTGAAGTGTTCCCAGTGCAATGTCAGGTAAGTGGCCAGTGGCATAGAGAACTGTGTCGTCGGCATAAAGATGGATAGATGAATTGCCAGCTGATTTGATTATGTCATTTATGTAAATTGAGAAAATAACTGGGGCTAATATGGAGCCCTGTGGGACGCCGTTTAGAATAGACAGGGGTTGCGACGAGATGCAGTCAGATTTGACATATTGGGAGCGTCCAGAGAGGTAGCTGTTAAACCAGGCTAGTGAGGTAGTGGAAACACCGATGGAGTTTAAGCGTTTCAAAAGCTGTTCATGAACTACAGTGTCAAAGGCCTTGGCCAGGTCGATGAAGACGGCCACACAGAATTGCTTGGAGTCCAGAGCACTGACAATGTCATTAATTACTTTGAGAGTCGCAGTTTCGCAGCTATGACCTGTGCGGAACCCAGATTGAAAGAAAAAACAGTTACTAAGAAGTCGGCAGGAGAAGCAAATGCAGTACTAGGGTGTAAAAAATGTATTACTAATAAGCCATATTTTCAGCTGTCCTGAAAAGGGACGCTAAGAACTAATTTCTTTAATATAAGCTGGTAGTGAGTTCCACTCCTGTGACGCTGTAGCTGAGAATGCCGAGTGGCTAAAGGCACTTTTTCTAAAGGGTACTACACAGTCTCCCCGGGACGAGCCTCTGGTTGTCCGGTTTAAATTTGACCTCTGAGTGATACACTGTTGAAGAGGTGGGGGGCCTTTGTTGTGCAAATTTTTTAAAAATAAGGCAAAGCTTTGCATACCTTATTAGGTTGTCCCAGCTCAGAAGTTTATACTTTCTTAAAATAAGACAATGGTGGTAGGTGTTTCACTTCCGGTCCAAGACTTTCAGGGTTTGTTTATACAGTGTTTCAAGTGGTTTGCGTGTTGTCTTATTGGCTTGTGCAAAGCTGGTCAAACAGTATGTGAAATGAGACATTATCATAGCATGCATATACATCTTGGCTGCATCAATTGTCATTGAATTTCTAATGAAGCAAAAATTTGATAAGTTAAACTTAACCCTGTGACTAACTTTTTTTACATGAGATTTGAAGGACAGTTGAGAGTCGATTAGGAGGCCTAGGTATTTGAACTCAGAGACAACTTCTAGTTTTACTCCTGACAGCATTATGGCTGGGTCTGGAGTGCTACATGGCTTTTTGGAAAAAAACATGCAGACTGTTTTGGATGTATTTAGTTGAAGGCTTGATTGAATTAGCCAAGTTGAGATGCGGTTCAATGCATTGGTGAGTGTTGCTGCAGCCTGAAGTTCATTGCTGCCATGTGTAAAAATCACAGCGTCATCAGCATATAGCTGAACCTCTACATCAGAGCACACAGAGGGCAAGTCATTTATGTAAAGACTGAATAGAAGTGGACCTAGTATTGACCCTTGTGGGACACCAGTTGGTGTATCCAGCGCAGAAGATTTTTGATTGTTGACATTCACACGCCGAGTTCTGTTCTTTAAATATGACTCCGACCATTTGAGGGCGTTATTGGCGAAATTGAATGAGGAGAGTTTGGAAATGAGTACCTTATGATTTACTGTGTCAAAAGCTTTTCTCAGGTCTAAGAATACAGCCCCAACAGTACCTCCCTTGTCCATCATAGACTTAACCTTTTCAATTAAGAGGCAGTTGGCAGTGTCTGTAGAATGATTGGCTCTAAAACCAAATTGCATGGGATGCAGTGAGAAGGGGCTGTTGTTTAAATGAGAAATTAGTTGTTCTGCTACCCACTTCTCTGCGACCTTGGACACTACGGGCAAGATGCTGATTGGCCTGTAATTACAAAATAGCCTGAGAATCGCCTGACTTAAAAATAGGTGATACAACGGCTGTCTTCCAAACCTGTGGGAATATTGACAGATTGATGATCTGTTTAATGGGTGATGCCAATACATCTTTAAGGTGTTAGAGCATGGCTGAGTCCATACCATAGACATATTTTGTGGTGGAGGGTTTGAGGGAATTTACAAGCATTTGAACTTTACTGTCTGTGATGCAATTGATGTTATAAACAGGCAAAGTAATATTAACTGGTATGAAATTCACACATTTGTCAGGGAAACATTGTGTAATCTCAGCGACAGAATCAATAAAGTATTCATTGAATGCGTTAGCCAAACCTGCTGGATCTTGCAATAGGTTACCATTGTTTTTTAGTCTTAATTGCCTGCTGCGCCTAAGATTATCCGACCCCATGAGCATCTGGATCTGGTTCCAAATAAATGTTGTATTGCCTTTCGCCTCATTAATGATACTTACAAAGAAATTTGCTTTAGCTTTCCTCATCTCTTTAGTGGACTTATTCCGTAGCATAACAAATATGCGTTTGTCTTCCACCCGATTTGACATTAACACCCTTTTTAGCGCAAGATCCCTATCCTTCATCAATTTCAGTACTTCAGAGTTCAACCATGGTAGCGACCTCTTTTGATTTGTTTTTCCTTTGACTTTTTTTGTGAAATTATGCACTATGCTCTCAATTTCATTTGTGAATATACTACAATCTTCTCCCACATTTAGCCCTGACATTAAGTTAGTCCAATTAGTTAGATGTACAGCACTTTTAAAGTTGTCTAGCTCATTTTTAGGGATCCTGAATTAGTGAATCATTGCCAGAAGTGGCCCTAAATATAAAAAGGGACCCGTTACTGATATGCAGTCAATTAAATCAATTATAATATTTTTTAGACTTGGCGACGTAAGTTGAGCATGAGAATTGCAATTCTGGATAATGTTTGTTGACAAAATCACTTTTTGTCAAATCAAATTAATGTGTCCTTCCAATCTGTTGAACAATGAAGCTGAGGTTCAGTATGCAAACCTCCTGGGGCCGTTACACCAACAATCTAATTAGGTCTTCATCTCAGCATGTGGTGAAATTAATCTAAAAAGTATCAGTCAGATCATTTCTGGAAGCTTATGTAGCTTGTTTTCTTCCATGATAAAAGGATTATTAATGGCTACATTGACATCGATTTCATCAAACGTGCTTTAAAAAAGTGTTTGCCACTCACACATGCAGTGATTCACCAGGCATTGGGAGCAATGCGGGGTGCAGTGTCTTGCACACTTCATTATGTAGACGGGGGGGGGGGGGCAGGATATACCACCCAACGCTGTGATCGGTGGACGATCCACTCTACCGCCTAAGCCATAGGCATTGCCTTTGATCATACAAAGCAGACCAACCAGTTTAATTAATAATGAACTAGGCCCACTTTAGGCAGCAAAGGCCTTGTCATTTAGTATGGCTATAATTAATATCCGTAAAATACTTCTACTTACACTCTCTGCTTATGTGCTGCTGTCATAAATGATAAACACCAATCACCACGAAAAACTTAAAATAGTTGACCTGATCATCGTGAGCAACTTGGGGTGCGGTGTCCTGCTAAAGGCCCTATCTCACTTGCCTGAGACTAGTTGGAGACAAAATGTGCGAGGAAATGTGCAAATTGGCGACAATTTGCCCTTGCAATCACACTGAATAGGTACTTACAAAATTTGCCGGGAGTTCCTATTCATATCGCCTGCTGTTCGGGCGAGCATTGTCAGACATTCACCCGACGATCACCAACCGCTCGCAAAGTTGTCTCACATTTCTCTCACTTCCTGACTCATGGAATCTAAATTGAGAAGGCTTGGAGACGGGTTGGCGACACCTGCGACTCTGTGACTATTTTGTTATTTTTTGAACATGTTCAAAATTAAGATTTGCGTGGAAATGTGCGTACACCCACTTTTCTGGTCTACGCACGGTTGATAAATGAGGACCATTGTGAGGAGATATACTAATTTGACAAAATAGATTTTGTCAACAAACATTCTCCAGAATTGGCTTACCCCACCTTTAATGATGACCCTTAATTAATCTAATGCTTATGAGGTGACATAAAAAAAAATCTAAGACAGATGTTGAAACAGTTTTAACTGGCCTACATTTGTCTTTATTTAGGCAAATGTACCTATTCTGCCGTACTGGTGTCTTTCCAATCACCCCATATTATTATTGAGAGACAGTTCGGAAACTCCCTCGCAAATGCTGTTTGCAATTTGTCACCAACAGTCACAGCCCAGTGAGATACTGGCTTAAGAGACTCTTTGGCATGTAGACAGGAGGAACAAGGGACCAACTACCAATCCTGTGAATAATGTACAACCCGCTCTACCTCATGGGCCCAGCCGCCCCAAATAAATAGTTAAATACATTGTAAGATAACTAATACAATAACAATGTGTTATGCATTCATGTGATTTGTTATAACAGAATTGTCAAATAAAAGCAATGTCATGTTTGGTAAGTCATGTGGTAAACTAGACCATTATTGATGCATTTACACGTCGTTTTCCCCTAGATGCCTTTTAATTTTTGAAGTGTTAGTATTAAAATGGCTGAGTCTGAACCCTGGTGTAAGTTCTGAAGGCAGGATTCTGAGGGAACAAGGGTTTTCAGAGAAGATATCCACAAGCAGCCAAGTTGACAACACTGTTGGATACATCTGATCTGTTGCCCCGGTACTCTGTGGAATACTCTGTCTATGAAGGCTGAAGGTGATTGTTAACAGTGACATATCATTATCAATAGTAATTACCACCCACATGAGAAGCTAATTGTTGGAAATGAATGTGAACAGCTAAGTAACATATCCATAATAAAGGCTACACTACATAAACACAGCTGTGAACATATAAACTGAGCAACCCATGGTTAGCTAAGGTAGTGTCATGGATTGTATTGCTTATAAGACAATTAAACATTGTTCTAGTGGAAGTGTGCAGGACACCCACAGAGCCATTTAATAAGGTTATAAAAGCGGTTATAAAAGAAGAGTACATTTGATTAAGGTGAATGGTGATATATTGTTGTTGCAGCATCTTTTACTGAAGACAAATGATTCCTTTCCCCACTCCACATTTGACCAACACAAGCAAGCATTACATAACCACAAAGTCTGTGGTAGAAGTCCAAAGACAGCCTTATCCAACCTCCCATCCATTAGAGAGAGGCTTCATATGGGGTGATTGGAAAGACACCAGTACGGCAGAATAGGTACATTTGCCTAAATTGAAATAAAGACAAATGTAGGCCAGTTAAAACTGTTTCAACATCTGTCTTAGATTTTTTTTATGTCACCTCATAAGCATTAGATTAATTAAGGGTCATCATTAAAGGTGGGGTAAGCCAATTCTGGAGAATGTTTGTTGACAAAATCTATTTTGTCAAATTAGTATATCTCCTCACAATGGTCCTCATTTATCAACCGTGCGTAGACCAGAAAAGTGGGTGTACGCACATTTCCACGCAAACCTCGGCATTTATCAATTTGGACGTGAGCGTAGGGTACGCTCAAATGCCACGCCAGCTCTCACATCGTGTACGCAAGTTTGAAAACAGCATGGACTTGCAGTGCTGGCTGTGCCATGTAGCCTATGACTTTGCTGGACAATTGTTAATAGATAATACTAATGCAGTGTTTTTTCAGACCGAGATACACATATTAATCACTTAAAAATGTGCAGCATGGTGTGCAACTGAGTAGGAGCGCTGATGCAATAGTGCGCACACGGGCTACTTTGGAGCGCTGCATGGGACTGCGCAAGGGCAGTTGTCTCCGACTTGGAGCAGCTGGGGGGACACTGAGGCACGGGGGCTGCATTCATTCATCACTTCTATAATGTTAGGCTAAGTATTAAATATGTAGGCTATGCAAGTAGTACGCTGCTCTTTATGATATAAATACACGGCACACCATTTAGCTTAACATTTTGTGTATTTGACGCACTTTTGAGATTTTAGTGAGCGATTTTTAACCGGCACGTTTCAACTTGTTTTTCCGATCCCGGACCTCAGCAGTAATGTAGTATCGCTGGTGGAGCAGGACTGTGGGCGCTCTCACAGCTGGTGGTTGCCTGGCTTTGTGGAGGTCAATACGGGCCGGTTTGTGCAGCTGACGGCTGACCACTCGTGCCAAGCGCACCTGTCATAGGCTGCAGTAAAATGCAAAATGTGTTATTTTAGTTTTTAAAACCCTTTTGACTAGTGCTATCTGAAAGGGCCAATATATTCTAATCATTCAAACCTCTGCAGACGCGTATTTAATTCATGGGGGAAAAAACAAGACATGCGTTAAAGGTTTAATATTTATACATTATCGGACAGTTGGTGTGCTTCCTGCTTTCCTACTGTGCAGACGCTTTTCTGCTTGCTCTCTCCTCCTCTTGCACTTTTTGCTTACATTCTTATTTTTCCACGATAATAAATTTAGCAGCAGGTCCTGGATACATACAAATCAAAGGGACTGTAATTTATTTTTACTTTTATAGATACTACAGGCATTTTTGGACACTTTTACGACCTTCTCAATAGAACGTGAGGGGGGGGCCTAACAACAGGACAAGCCTGTGGTGACTGGAAGCGAGGCGCTCAGCTAAAGCTAATTAGCTGCAAGATGCCTCCCTTATCTAACGAGGACTATCAAACACTCCTACAGAGGATTACAGCACTGGAAACAAAAATGAATCGAATAGAAATGAACATTGATGTGAATGGACTATGTGGGAACGACACCACTCTATCAGTGACTTTAAACAGTGGACAAGATCAAGCTAACACACAGCTAACTAGCACCGACAAGGCTATGAAGAAACAAAAGGGCCGTGTCCAGGTTAGTGATAACCCTCCCTGGAATCGTCTTGGTGGAAGGCCAAAGAGATTGGAAAAGGGAGGGGCCGAGCACCATGAGATGACTGATCTGGATGGCTGGCCTGCGTTATCACTCAGGCACGGTGCCTCCTCAACCCCCGCGCCTCGGAGGCCGCAGCAATGGATTACTGCAAGGGAGAGAGGTAACAACAACAAACTTCCACAGCAAACAAGTGTGCAAGTGTCGAACCGGTTTACTCCACTGATGCAAGTCCCTGGATTTCCCTCTGATGACCAAGATAGCATAGCGCCTTCACACAACAAGGTAAGGCCCGAAAGCCAAGAGCCACAGAGAGAGCTAACAACCGGGCTAACCAAGCTAACGACCAGGCCTGAAACCCTGATAGTTGGAGACTTTTCTGTTAGAGATATGAAAAGCATGTTTAGTGTTGATACCAAAGTACTCTGCTTTCCAAATGATATGGTGTCGGACCTAGAAGAGAGAATCCTGGAAATTGCAGCTGCACACACAACTGTAAAGAACATCATTCTGCACATCGGATCAAATGATGTTGTAAAACAAGAGTCTGAAATGTTGAAACAGGACTTTAAGAATCTCCTGAACACGGTCAGCTCACTGAATGCTGAGGTGTTTATCAGTGGTCCTCTGCCACCAATCAGAAGAGGACCTGAGCGATTCACTAGACTGTTAGCACTGAACACATGGCTTTCAACTGTGTGCCCTGACCACTCAGTGCATTTTATTGACAATTTTAACATTTTCTGGAACCGCAAGCAGCTTTTTAAGACGGATGGACTTTGTCTAAATAAGGCTGGAGTCAAACTATTCACATCCAACGTGATGTACGTCCTACGTCACCAATCTGTTCGTGCCAAGGACAAGGCCCAGGAGAAGAAGATAACACAGCGTAGCAGCAGCGCCGAAGGACAACTGCCGGCCCCAGATGACAGCTCAGACCAGGAGAGATATCAGGGCAGAGAGGAGGGGGCTCCACCCATCCCCGTCTCCCCTGGACCACGCAGGTCAACACCAAGCCGACCTCTCTCTCCTCGTTTCTCTCCTACAACCACCCTTTCTCCATCCTCTCCTGATCTGGGATTTAAGGAAATCATATGTACCCCCAGCAGTCAACGTCCCCCTCAACTCGCCAATCTAAGCCACAGCGCCCGGCTCTTCACCCCGCCACGCAAACCCCCTCTGATCCCACCGCGACGTCTTCTTCATCAGGCTAGGGAGACTGATGATGTCAGCACTTGTTGATATGTGCCGGGCCGCGGCTACTTAGTTAACGCCTACGACTCACAGGATAAGCTGGGGCCCTGTTTCTCAAAGTGTATCTCAAGTAACAGGAAACTCTTAAATCCTGTAAATGTATCAAATCTGATAAGCATTCCTCTTCAGCCACAGTGTGCTGAAATAAATCGGGCTGACAATGCTTCGAACACACTAAATTTAGCTTTATTAAACATCAGATCCTTGGCAGGTAAAACATTTTTAATTAATGATCTTATTACTAGGCACAATCTTAATTTTATGTTTTTAACTGAAACTTGGTTAGACCAAGATAACAGCTCAGCTGTTCTTATAGAGTCCGCCCCCGCAAATTACAATTTTGTGAGTGAATCCAGAGTGCATAAAAAAGGAGGGGGGGTTGCTATTCTGTTTAAAGAATCTCTACAATGCAAAAAGATGTCTTATGGAAATTTTGATTCATTTGAGTATGTGGCTCTACAGTTAAATTCAGCCTCTAGAGCTATTTTCATCAATATCTACCGGCCACCACAATACAATGCAAGCTTTTTTGATGAACTTACTGAACTGCTGTCTGTAATCTGTACTGAGTTTGACTGTGTATTAATCGTCGGAGATTTCAATATTCATACTGACAAACCAGAGGACAGGTGTGCGAAAGAACTGTGCTGTGTCCTTGACAACTTTGGACTAAATCAGCATGTTGACAAACCAACTCATAACAAAGGGCACATGCTGGACCTTATCATTTCCAGAGGAATGAACATTTCAGACATAACAGTGGCAGATATGGGTCCCCTCACGGACCATTCCTGTTTATTTTTTGAGAGTACAATGTCTGTTCACACAATTGATCAGTCAAAAGTAATCAAAAAGCGGTATATTACAGAAAATACCAGTGAAACATTCATTCAAGCATTTTCTTCGATACCACCCCTCCCCTGTAACTCAGTTAAGGAGCTCTTAGACAACTTTAACGGCAAACTTACAAGTGTTATAGATGCTATTGCGCCCACTAAGATGAAGGTTGTCTCTGGTAAGAAAAGATCTCCTTGGAGAAATGCCCCGCAGGTCAGAATAGAAAGAAGAGAGTGCCGTAAAGCAGAACGCAGGTGGCGAAAAACAAATCTCCAGGTTCATTATGACATCTTCAAAGAGAAACTGTGCACGTTTAACTCAGAACTGAGAAATGCAAGGCATTCTTTCTTTTCTGACATCATCACCAAAAACAACAACAATGCACGTGCCCTCTTTGCTACTGTCGACAGATTAACAAACCCTCCTGTGCCAGTAGCGTCTGAGCATCTTTCCACGAGGGCCTGCAATGAATTTGCCTCCTTCTTTACTGAGAAAATTCACAAAATTAGACAAGCTGTCACTGCATCAATACCAAGTTCAACATATGTGTTCCCTCTTAAAATCAATTCAAATGCAATGACAGAATTTTATCTTATAAACCACAAAAACCTGGAGGACATTATACAACACCTGAACTCCTCATCCTGTTGCCTTGACATTCTGCCCACAGGCTTCTTTAAAACTGTTTTTAGCTGTATGGCCTCAGATGTTCTACAAATTGTCAATATGTCCCTTCGGACAGGTGTATTCCCACAGGCCCTGAAAACAGCAGTCATCAAGCCACTCTTAAAAAAGAACAATCTAGATACATCACTCATGAAAAATTATAGGCCCATATCTAACCTACCATTTTTAAGTAAAATCATTGAAAAAGCTGTTTATCAACAGCTAAATAACTACTTAGCAATGAATAACTGCTTTGATGTCTTCCAGTCAGGATTTCGACAACACCACAGTACTGAGACTGCTCTGGTTAAGGTCCTCAATGACATCCATTTAAACACAGACAGTGGCAAAAGTTCTGTCTTAGTTTTACTGGATCTCAGTGCCGCTTTTGACACAGTTGACCACAGCATATTACTAGATCGACTAGCAAACTGGGTTGGACTTTCGGGAACTGTACTAAGCTGGTTTGAATCCTACTTAAAGGATAGAGACTACTATGTGTCAATAGGCAATTTCACATCTGAGCGGACAAATATTACATGCGGGGTCCCCCAAGGTTCCATTCTTGGCCCTCTTCTATTTAACATCTACATGCTCCCACTAGCTCAGATTATGAATAAGAACAAATTATGCTACCATAATTATGCAGACGACACACAAATTTACATAACCATATCACCAGGAGACTACAGTCCAATACAGGCACTGAGTAAGTGCATTGAACAAATCAATGATTGGATGTGCCAAAATTTCCTTCAATTAAACAACGATAAAACTGAAGTAATTGTCTTTGGTGCCAAAGATGAACAATTAAAAGTCAGCGCACAGCTTACATCCATTATGTTAGAAACTACACCCCAAGCCAGAAATCTTGGTGTTGTTGTAGACTCTGACTTGAATTTCAAGAAACACATAAAATCAATCAATAAATCAGCCTACTACCACCTAAAAAACATATCAAGAATTAAAGGGCTTATGTCTCAGCAAGATTTAGAAAAACTTGTCCATGCATTTATCTTTAGTAGACTTGACTACTGTAACAGTGTCCTTGCTGGCCTTCCAAAAAAATCAATCAGACAGCTTCAGCTAATTCAGAACGCTGCTGCTCGAGTCCTCACTAGGACCAAAAAGGTGGATCACATTACCCCAGTTCTGAGGTCTTTACATTGGCTTCCAGTCACTCAAAGAATTGATTTCAAAATTCTGATGTTGGTTTATAAAGCACTAAATGGTTTAGGGCCAAAATACATTACTGATATGCTGATAAGTTATGAACCGTCCAGAGCCCTTAGGTCGTCTGGGACAGGTCTACTTACAGTCCCTAGAGTTAGGACTAAACGAGGAGAAGCAGCTTTTAGTTTTTATGCACCAACAATCTGGAACAAACTCCCAGAGAACTTGAGGTCTGCTGCAACTCTCAGTTCTTTTAAATCGAGTCTGAAGACTTTTTTGTTTCCTTTTTAACTTGCAATTTTCATTTTATTTGCTTCTTTTATTATGTTTTTAAATCGAGTTTTAATTTTAATTTTATTTTAATTTGCTTCTTTTATTCGCTTTTAAATGTTTTATAATGTGTTTTATGTATTCTAATCTTGCCCCTGTAAAGCACTTTGAGTGGCCTTGTGTCTGAATTGTGCTATATAAATAAACTTGCCTTGCCTTGCCTTGCCTTGTCTGTTTCTCCTCCACCACTTATGCCCGCACCTCCAGCTGGTGTTGCATTTCAGAGCAGCAACACACTTTTTTAGTGGCGATTTTTAAGTCAGACCACTGTAAAACTGTATATGCTATTTTATATCATTTGTTCGATAACACTGATGTAAACCTAAAATACACCAATCAGCTGGAGATCGTTTGTCAACACAAACGCTGTTGACCGCAGCAGTTATTTCCTTCCTAACTGCTGCCTTCTGACGTTCTTTGATGCCACTTTTAATGCTCCGAAATTAAACTTATTTTTATTTTTACGTTCGCTGTTATGCTGTCTATGTCAACTTCAGAGAAGTACTCTTCTTTGCCGTAAAGCGCATATCCATGTCGTAAAACCTCTGGGCGAGGCCTGTAAACTGAGAAAATATAGGGGCGTGATATTCAAATGACGATAGTTTTCAGCCGTCGCATTTATCAACAATGATCTCTGGTGTACGCTGAGATTGGCGAGGTACGACAGTTTGATAAATCCCACACGATACCTGCCGTAGGGTGATATTTGCGCCGGGATCTGCAGGATCTGCGCCAGGATTTCCACACAAGTTTGATAAGTGAGGCCCAATCTGCTTCTTGTGCTGCAGGTGCGCTGAAAATACATTTGGTGTTTGTACACACTAGAGGCTCCGTAAACGGGCATGTTAACATGCTACGGTGGGCCCCCTTTGATTACATTCCCTTTGTTAACATACCAGTTTACAGAGCCTAGGCTGTGTATAAACAACATATTTTGGTTCAGCACACTCACAGTACGGACAGGAAGGAGACATTCACTGATTTGACAAAAAGAGATGTTGTCTACAAACATTCTCCAGAATCACTTACCCCACCTTTAAACAAACCTACCTTTTCTCATTAAAAGAAAATTGGCTTCCGGCCTCTCTAATTTCACTGTCAACTAAGAAAATCCTTCAGGGATCTTACCAAGACCACATCTACACAGTAGCAGCCAAACAGTGAGGTGCATGGGGGTGGGGGGGGGGGGGCATGCTTTGACTCTCCCATCTGACTCCAGCCTAATGGGGCGGCAGGGTCACACTGTTTAATGGCAGTTAGCTAGCTGAGTGACAGCAGCGCACCGGGGGCCAGGGGCTCAGCTGTCACAGGGCGCAGGTGTGCCTCTGAGTTATGTGTCATTGTAGGGATGTGATGAGGTTGAAAAGAGACTGCATGGGTCGGAGAGAGAGAGAGAGAGGGAGAAATGAATAGAAAGACAAGCAGAAGAAGAGGAATGGAAGAAAAGAGAGGCTAAAGAGACGAAGCAATGTGGAGGATAACCTTCAATCGATTGGCTCAGGGTGACATGCTAGAAGGTGGATAAATCTTAGCAAAAGGTTTGACACAAACAGGCACAACAAGATCATAGGAAATAATATGCAGGCAACAATCATAAGGTTCTTCAAACTATTTGTTTGTGATTATATGACATTAAAGATCCTATATTATACTATTTTTCCGCATTTGAGCAGGCAGATGAGGACAGCGCAGGGAATGGCCTGAGCGTGTATAGCAGCATTACCATACATGGAAATCTGTGTCGAACACATAGCGAAATGCATGAAATTTGGAGTCTGTGTTTGAAGACAGTCTTGAGCACAGCCATCCCAGACGGTCGGCAGGGAATACATCTAAATGCAGGTACATCATGATCTGACCCTTTTGATATTGTTTAATATGACTAGAAAACATTATAAGAACATGTATAGGTCAAACAAAGCATAATATGGGCTCTTTAAGATAGTCCAACACATTTTTAGAAAGATTTCTGACTACAAGTCTTTGATGCAGGCAAGAACATTCTTTTCTTCAAGCACTAGTCCATTTTAAGAGGTGTAGCAGTCTCCTAGTAATGCTAGTAAAAATACAACGTCCAAATGTACATTTAGGTGTTAATTTGACTAAAAATTGTCTGCCTTTGCCTGTATATTTCTCCTATACAACTATCTTCTCAGCACTATTATGAAGGTTATTACAGGAGGATTTGTTCATATGTTGTCAATTGTCTACATTTATGATACATTTTGTTCTTATAAACATGCAGAAATGCATTTCTAAGAGCAGTACATGGTATTTATTGATTTATAGAGTGAAAAAAGGCTGCATCCTGTGCTTTAAAAACTTTAGACACTAATATGTTGTAAAATAAAATAAAGTTTTTAACTGGCTGTATCAAACATGTAGGTTTTAGATATGAGATTATTGCCATACTTTGCATTTTGATCTAAACATTTCTGAAAAAAAAAGAATATAAAGCAAACATTCAATCACTGAGCTTAAACGTATGCCTGGCTGCTAATGATTTGTGATGGCACTAGTGCCATAGGGTTAAGATCTGTGTTTTTTCTAGTGGTGTTGTCCTTTCATTTCCCCATGTTTCCTGTTTTATTTTGGTTACCATTATCTTGTTTGGACCCAATATCCAGTCAAGTTCCCATCCTATGTTATTATTGGCCCGTCCTTATGTTTTTCACCAGTGTCTCGCTGTCTCCCCCTGTCCTAGACTATTTCAGTATACTTGCCATTGCTTGTTCTTGCATCTGTTTGAGTTTTTCCAAGTGCTCCAGTGTTTCCTTTGTTCTAGCCTCAGTCAAAATAATTAAAGTAATTTAAATAAACTCATTCCACCACCTGCCACGTCTCTCCATTTTGGTCTATCACTATGTATACTAACACGTTTTGCATTACATGTAAAGGCAGACAGTGAAATGTGTGTCACCATCTATGATAAACAATACGTATCAGATGTTTTCTTCAGCTCATACACACACACTCTACCTGTACAACCACCCACAGAAGTTAGCCGCAGTACTTTTCCCTCCCAACAAACACACACACACACACACACACACACACACACACACACACACACACACTCACATCCACTATTTCAATATGCCATGAGCTAAATAATAAAATACAGAAGGCATAAATTAGTGCATAAAAATTCACCGGAATGCACAAAATGGTATGTTCGAAGCAAATACATTTCTGGGGGAGTACCCCCAGAACCCCACTTATGTTGAAGCGAAACCTAAGCCCTTGTGCTTGCCACCCAAAAATGATCACTGGCCCCATTCTTGCCACCCCAATGAAAATGTTCTGGCTCCTCCACTGCCCAGAAGTGCATACTGTATATCTACTGGTAGAAAGGCCTGTGTAAAAAGTGAAGTCTGAACTGAAGCTGGGTAGCTGGTTTTAGTATAGTACTGGTGCACCCCCTGTAATCTCAGATGCACCCTAAAGGTGCGAACACACCAAACGCGTTAGCCGCGTAAGATTTACGTGCGTAACGCAGCTAAAATGTTGCTTGATCATTTTGTGTCAAAAATGGTTCTACGCGCGTAACGTGCCTAGTCTCCCTCCCGATACTGTATTTCCCCTAATTAACCATGGCTGCGATCAGACCCGACCTGACACAACAGCGTGCATGTCCGCACAAAAACAACAACAACACGGCCAACAACTGTGCCAAAAGACAAACTGAACAGCACAAATAGCCTAGCATTAAAACAGCATTGCATATTCACGGCAGCTACATAAAAAACATAGTTACAGCAGCACAACATAAAGGCAAGTAGCAACATTACCCTACCTGGCTGTGACAGGGGACCGTGGCTGGCGTAGATCAACACCGGTGCTTCGCTGTAGGTACTTGTTGTGAAAGTCCCCCGGACATAGCCGTCATGTTTGGGTTCATAATATGAGGCGCTAGCCGCCCACACACAACCGGGTGAGTTAACTAATGCTATACGGCGCTAACTTGTTTTATCGGCTAAAGCACAGCCGCACATATTCACTGAATTAACCACGAAGTCCATTCTCCTGGTTTACTCTCCCCACGTCTTCTACTCCCGAGCTGCTGTCATACAGCACCGGGCCGCCTGCAATACATTTTCCTCCTCGGTGTCTCTCATCAGCCTCTGTGTACAGTACACTGTTCTCCGACCGTGCCAATGTATGTGACGTCGGGTCAAGCCCAACGCTGATTGGCCAACGCGGCTAATCGTCATGCGTAGGAGCGTAAAAAGTTAAAAATGTTTAACTTGGCGCGTAGCTGCGTAGGCGCGGCGCATACGCAGCTAACGCGGCTAAAATGTTGCTTTAGCACGAGTGACGCATCTACGCACCATGTACGCGCGTAAACCAATGGTTCCCTATGGAAAAATAGCCGATTTTATACGCATCTGTATGCGGCTAGCGCGTTTGGTGTGTTCGCACCTAAGGCATTCTGTTCTGGAACCGGGCCTGGTCTTGTCCCAAACGTATGTAGTCTTGTCCCACACACAATCGCGTTTTTGTCATGTCTCTCACTGTTTTGTCATGTACCGCATCACTTAAATAATAATAAAAAAAAATTCAAAAAAAAGGTAACACAGATGCCTATCCCATCGACAGAGGCAATTTGATCAGTTGTCTCTTCTCTAATATTGTCCGACATCGCTCCTATAAACTAGACATAGGCCACGTCTGTAGAAATTGGATTACGATTAAACCCATTCTTTTTTCATCTGTGTGATCTGTGAGGTCGGGAGTGGCTCAGTGTGCAAGTCATGTATCAGTCCCACCAGTTTCTGTTCCTCTTACTGTGCGACACTATAACTGTGTCAAGACTCATCCTGTCTCTTTTTTTGTTCATTTAGCAATTGATCGTTTAATTTTTACACAGGGACGTACATGCCGCTTAAGTGTCGCAAAAAAGACGCAACATTTAATATTATCTCAGCAGCTCTCACGGGCTTGCACTTTAGAAGCTCACGGTATATACAGGAATGTTTGGCCCTCAGTTGACCGTGCGGCCGTTGGCTCATTAAATCTAGTTGACACAAATGGATCTAAGCAGGTTTAACTGGGATTTCTGACCAGTGGAAAAGGGATGGCTAGTGAATAAACAAGGATTAGGCTACTTTTTATCCCCATTATGTTCCTGTGTTTACCCAAACAGCATGTATAACATGCAGAAGCACACTTCTTCCAACCATGCCAAGGCCAAGGGAGTGTACCGTGCTTGATTATGGAACGGTCAAACAAACTAGACTTAAGCCATCAATCGTGCTTGGGCACGGTACGGATTGCCTAGTTTGCATTCACCCTGAACGCCCTAGCTGGAAGGCGCCTTGCCTAAGTAGGCAATGACACTCCTGAACCCCATGGAACCTGATGGGTTCTGTTGGGCCCCGGTGCAGTTCTCGGGCCTGACGTCTCCTGCACACCCTGGTCCAGCTTTTAGCCAACACCCCTATCCACCTAAACTCAGTTCTGCAATCCCCAGACTGGGGACAGTCTGCAGTGGTGAAAACAACATACATCTGATCTAAGCACACCACCTATCCCTCTAAACATTAACCATCCATCCAGATCTTGTATCAGCCTTACTTCCACTGATCCTATTCCACTCATCAATGTGCCTCACTTATCTCCCACCTCATTTGTCTAGGGAGGTTTATCGATCAGAACCCCAATCACTGAGTTTTCTGAGCCCCTACTTTATCCAGCTGCTGTGAACTAATTCAGAGTACAAAACAAGCCAATAGAACGACAAACATCACAGAAAAGAGATTTATACTCTTTTCTTTTTAGGTAATAATTGACAAATCGCTTACTGATACAGGGTGTCTCGTTGAGGCAAATAAGCAATTGGAGATGTTAGTGATGGGACCCATCAAGTACAGCAGGGTGCAGGGTAGGGTCAGTCCTCTGGGAGCAGACACATGAGATCAAGGCACAGAAGTAACACAAACCTAGAATTAAATCAATTTCGACGTTGATAAGAATGGAAATGTCCCTGCCCGAATATCTCTGAATTTCCTTCAGGATTCTTTTCAGTTCATATTTTCCCTTTTTTTTCTCTTTACTTTTTATGTATACCGTCTACGTTATAGGTTAAAGTATACCCTGAAGTTGGATAAGAGGCCGTGATTGCTTTCATGTTTGTAGCATAAGTGGTGCATTGGAGCAAGTAATGGGAGACAATGACTGGAGAAATGGATGACTCTTCAAAAGTCACCTTGAGTGAACAGAACTAATCATTTATATGCAACACACACACACACACACACACACACACACACACACACACACGCGCACACACACACACACACACACTTGTGGCCTCTCCACATTCAGTCAAGGACTTTTCCAACATTAAGGACACCAAGAATGTTGTACTGTTCTTGGAGACATTCATCAGCCATGTCTTCAAAAAAGTCTGCCTTCATCATTTCTAAAGATGACAATGCTGACAGTGACTTACTGTGTGGCTTTACCACTTCTTTTTGACGGAGTCTGCGTTCTTTAATGTAAAATCTATGTGATCATCACATTTGTGGGCCACAGTTTTAGTTTGTATTGTTTTACTTGTTTAAATTCAGCAGGACACAATCTTAAGGCTGTATACGTATAGTTTGACATTCATGTGTACACACATGGTGAGATAATGCAATGCTATTATTATTATTATTATTATTATTATTATTATTATTATTATTATTATTATTATTATTATTATTATTATTATCATCATTATTATTATTATTATTATTTGATAGTTGTAGTCATTATTTTGGACTTAAATCTGTCAGATGGAATCAATGTTGCTGTGCACTCTGCAATGCCAATAAAGCAATCGAACATTGCAATCACATATAATGAGGGTTAGCCAGAGTCCTTGTTGAACATGTATCTCTGGCTGTTACAATATTATCCTTATTTAACTGATAGGTTACAACCATGAAGTATGAATGACATACTTTCGCACCCTGTGGCAATATAAATTCAAATTTAAAAACTAAATACAATGGTCCACCTAGCATGCTACTAATGTGTGAATAACATCCTTAAGATCAGGTTAAAGCCTTAGCAACGTTCCTCATCAACAGCTTCTCTGCTGCTGCTTCTATTCAACCCCAGGCTTACTTTTTCTTCTTATTCAACCTTTGGATGGCAGTAAGGCTGCAGATAGCCAAAAAGGTGTCCCACTCTCTCTCACACACACACACACACACACACACACACGCACACACACACACACACGCACACACACACACACACACTTAGTCTATCAAACCTGCTGGTTGTGTTCCACTGCATCCTCAGTGAGTGACATGCATCATTAACAGCTTTTAAAGCAAAGAGGCGTCCAGCCTTCAGGATCTTCTATCAGTCAGTTCCCCCCCCCCCCCCTCCTCACAACCTCCCACCCACTACACACACACACACACACACACACACACACACACACACACACACTCTCTCGTTCAAGTGTTACTAAAGAGGCTTAACAGACCATTCCAAAAAGCCTGCATGGGGCATTTGTACTCCATAAAGAAAGACTACAAGCTTCAAGTGGTACTTCACCAAGTGTCCTTATGGAGCATACACCAATGGATGTGCTGAGATAGTGAAGGGCTTCAGCAGGTGAGTAAAAGCGTTTTTCTCTACAACACACTTGTTTCCCGAAAATTGTTCAAAGAGGTGTGAGGATTGTTAGAAGTGGGTAACACCACCACTACTGTTAACTACTTATGAAAGCATAGGCCTAGATACAAACATATGGATGACACATCTCTAGAGGTTGCAGTGTCTTTTCTTTGAAGTTAGTGCATTACCAGGCTGACTGAAGGTAATCCTTAAACAGTGATGGTAACGCGTCGGACCTCTTTTTCAGTAACAAGTAATCTAACGCGTTACTATCTCCAAACCAGTAATCAGATTAAAGTTACTCATCAAAGTCACTGTGCGTTTACTTTTTCTGTCATTTTCCTTAGTCAAACATTTTACATAACTGCACAAATTACTGCGATTTAATGTAGGCTAAATAAATATGCGCGCATGTGTCTCTAAAGGCTCCAACCGCTCCTATCGTCTTTTTGGTAGCGCCCCTCGTCTCTGACATGCAGTGTGTGTGTGTGTGCAGCAGCATTACGGCCGAGTCTAAGCTGAACTGTGGCGCAGAACAAACGTTTTTCCCCCCATGAAATATAGCGTCTGCTATGGGGATATTTAGGATTCGGGTACGGTGACGTTTAAGAGATAAAAGTGTTTAAAACTTGGAAACTTATAGTCACGTGGCGACCGGTGGCCGCACACACCCAGTCTATCAACACATGAGACATAGCAGAGAAAAGTCAAATTAATGCATGAGAGTGAAGGGCCAAGCACGTTAAGTTTGAAGACACTGCTACTGTCTTTGCACTTTGGAGGAATGCATTTATTTTCATTTGTATGCCTATAGGCTACCAGCCTTCAAGCTTTATTTTATATATTTTCAATGATTCTTAATATGTACATGTTTTAAATTGAGATATATGGGTTTCAAAACCTGTAAAGTAACGTTTAAAGTAACTTGTAATCTAACTTAGTTACTTTTAACATCAAGCAATCAGTAAGGTAACTAAGTTACTATTTTAATGAGTAACTAGTAATCAGTAATCGGATTACTTTTTCAAAGTAACTGTGGCAACACTGTCCTTAAATTACATTTTTCAACATCAAAACAAAGCATTGGGCTTGCTTCAGCAGGGTCCACACGCTGATGGTTTCTTGGAACATGCCATTACAACATCACACAATAACATATACTGCCTTACAACTGACAAAATGGCTTTAAAGAAGTGCCAGTGTTTTTCTTTTTATTTAACCTTTATTTAACCAGGAAAGTCCCATTCAGATTAAACACCTCTTTTTGGAGGGAGTCCTGGCCAAGAGGCAGCAACAAGTTACATGTTCACTCACAATAATACACTCACAACATATAGACAAAAATTAAAATGATAAAAAGCTGTTATCAAATAAAATCAGAAAAAAACTGTTTTCAATTAAAATAATAAAAACAGTTCCAAGTAAATTAAAAATCATAAAAAACAACTACAAGTAAAAGAGGTGGTCTGAAATGCTCTCAGCTTAGATTTAAAAGTGTTCAAAGAAATCATTTTGGTTAATTAAAAAACTTTTTGTAGCCAGTTCTATGTGGTGGGAGCAGAATGGATGAAAGACCTTTTTCCTAATTCTGTGCGTGCAAATGGAACTGACAGAAGCATCTGATTGTTTGAACGCAGATTGTGAGAAGCAACCCTTTTCTGTGTGATTAAGTTACAAATATAGGAGGGAAGTAGCCCTAACATGGCGTTATAAATAAAAGTGCACCAGTGCTTGATGTTGATATGGAGCCAGGGCATTTAGCATAACAGCATGCTAAGGATGTGTTGTCCTGGTAGAGAATGAAAGCTGAAGCAGGTTTAGAACTAGATAAGCTTTGTATTATGAAGCACACACAATGCCCGCCTCACTGGCATGTTTCTAAAATGATATCAGTCTTATTAAGCTGAAGTGAAATCCTTGTTAGTTAATAAATGGCCTGCAATTGGGTCCATTACATTAAACATGCCTTGAAGACATCAGGAAGCAGGTTTGGTTCGTACAAATCAATAACACAGGTGAAAACTATGAGACACAATCGAACATGGCTTCACAGTTCACAACAATGGAATGCAGAGTACAATAAATGACTGTAATACAAGGAAATATCAATGTTTAGGCAGTTCGAATGACTCACAGAATGTGAACAGTGTGCATATTGTACACATTCTGAAACCTTATATGTGTCCGGTGAATCTGTTGGTACAATTTAAAAAAGGGCTACTGCATTTATTTTAACGGGATATTCTGCAATTTTTAGCAGCATTTCACAATGCATTTTTTATTTCTCGCATTGCGCGGATCTAAAAAATAAATCTTCTATTCCATGAATGCTTTTCCACAATGATAACAACGGTACACCATACTATAGCCATAACAGGCATTTAATTACACAAATGATTCTGCGTGCGAATAAGATCACACAATAATAACTGAAGAGCAATCATATAGCGCCGCGAAGAAAACACCAACAAAAATATATCCAAAGATTTCGAACCCCGATAAACACAAAAGAGCACAATCTAAACATCTTCCGCCAAACGAAGGAATAAAATAATATCAGCATAACACATATGAGATGGGAAAAGAAGGTGCAGTGCGTCTTTAAATTCCCTGCCTTTGTGGTGGTGACGGCGGCGGCGATATAGCGAGGGCATCTCAGGCTAAACCACAAAGCCAAAAGGGTTAAAGACCAAACCATGCTGACTCTCTCTCTCTCTCTAAAACACATGCCACGCCATTTTACCAGCTCTTTATTTCCACCGTCAGCGCCGACCAGCTTCAACTTCCTGCTCACTCTCTCACATGCCATTCAAGGAAAAGGATGAGTGGAGGCAGAATAGGGGGAGGGGGTGGGGGGGAAGCCAGCAACATTAAGGGGAAGGTCATTGTCTATATGGGGGCTTACCCTGGGAGACAGACACGCAGAGAGGGCCTGAACCTGCCACAACCTATCCACGCCGACCGACCGCCAGCCAGCCAGACCTGCACACACAGAGAGAGAACAGAACAACAAAAGACAGTTTGTGACAAAGCTGAGGCGCCGCCAGTCCGAGAAAAAGGAGTGAAATCAAATGTGACATTTTTCATTTATTTGTAAATGCCCTTCCTTGGCGGCACACTCACTGGAAACGACAGTCGGGGCTCTCACCAAGTTAAGGGGAGCTGATGGGTAGAAGAGAGGGATCCTGACAGAGGATGTAATGAGATGCCGCATTAGGGCCTCTCTCTCATCCACTCTCCCCTCTCTCTCGCCATGGAGCACGCCCTTCACTTTCAATCAACCTACCCCCCGACTATTTGGGAAACGGTTAACCCCCCGTAACAGAAAAAAATACACTAACCCTTTTTTGGTGCTCTGATATAACATTCTTTCTGGGTTTATTTTGTCAGAGATGCCTTTGATGCTACAAATGCCTTTTGACAAAAGGATTTGGGAGCATTTGGAGCCTTGGGAAAGGTTTGGGAAATGATTCACAATACCTGCTTGAAATAGGAGGAGGAGCTGAGTGCGTAAGGCACTAGTGCTGGAAAAGCAAAAAAGAACATTCACTCAAATAGTGCACATACATAAAATCAAGACTAGTTTGTACAGTTCACTCTAGATTTTACATCTAGCTTCTAGCTATGATTCTGAGCTTTTGCAACAACAAAACAAGTTAAATGCTTACATAATGCAATTAGATCAAACTTACAGATGTACGTATATATGAGCTGCAGGCAATTCCAAAGAGGGTTGCATATTTTCACAATGGTTTCATTAAAGTCATTGTTTGACCCCTCTATGAAGTATATTATGCATTAAGCAAAGATCACAGAATTGTACAAAACTGTATCCAGTTGTCTACAGTTCTCTGCACAGTGTAAGCATGAGTTTATTCGTCTTCGCACCCTAATTCACCACTTTACAGCCCCACAGTTTGAATGGAAACGTAACCCATTGTTTGGGAACCACTGGACTAAACCCTACTATAGTTCAAATGACCTCCACCTCCAGCTACAACAGTGAGGCTAGCTTATAGATTGATATTGTATTTATCTTTCATATCTCTTATCAAAAACTATTCAACAATAACATTAAATAGCATTTAGAAGATTCTAAACTTGGCCTTTAAATATTGAGTACTTTTTTTACATTATAGTTAACAGCTTAATTGTATGTATTTCAGTATAATAAATGAATATCATATATCACATGGAGGCTGTAACATCAAAACATTACAATTGTCCTACCAAGAGGTCCTTAACATTTGACACAGAAAGGAAATCCAAAAGCCATTATCATTATCATGGTTGCAGAAACCCCTTACAAGTAATGATGGAGTCATCATTTTTGTAAAGAGGTAGTCATTGGATGAGCCCTTGCAAGCAAAATGAACTATTACCCCCTACAAGTGTTTGTAGTGCCCTCTAAAGTGTCCTGGCACATTGAGAGAGTGTGCGATATAGCGGGGCAGCATGTGAGCCATGAGTTATGTACTTCATTAAGCTCACGTCATTTCCCTCCCAGATACCACCTTTGCTTTCAATCCATCCTAGAGCTATATTTAGATGTGTGGAGCACAATGCCACTGCTCATCATAATAACAGTGTGTACAAGGTGTCCTTAAAAACAACTTTGGCCTTAATTTAAGAACTGATGTGGTTAAAAAAAAAACTTAAATACTGAACTCATGCCTTAATAAAATCTACTGCTCTAATTCGATACATCATCAGCATGATTCCAAGTCTCCAGGATGCTGTACTTCAATTGTAATAGTATGCCTTCATTGAACCATGAAACGTTTTTTTTTAATCAAACTATCATAACTCCCTTCAAAAAATTACAGTGATTATATGTAAGTGTTTGATCAGTTGTGCTTATCTGTAGTTATATGGTGTGTTTTTGCTTGACATATGTTGCCACCATTTGTTGCTGCTCTTTCACCCTCACTATGTCCTCATCCTCACCCTCACTCTCACCTTGTCTTTGCATGGTTGTCATCAGCGTGTTGTCCTCCTTATTACTCAACCTTAAGTCATCCTCACTAACATCAACTGCAGTGCTAACTCTACCGTTTGGGTCTTTGGAAACGGAATAAATAATGTGTGTAAAATATAAGCATATGCACTTTTTTAGTAGAATATGCTATGTCATTTCCTGAACCCGTATTACAACTCACATTATCAATGTTATGTAGCTTCATTTGTAGAGATAAAAAGAAAAATTATGACGACTGTTGTGCTTTTGAACGGCCTATAAACCTAACTACATAATACCAAAAAACTTCATTTTGCGAATCTATAATGATATAGTGTTGCTTTAAGACAAAATTTGGATTTTAACAATTTTACAAACCTTAGTCATGTCACACTTTACTCATCTACTATTCTGAATCAAATTGTATAATGACAGAGAAATATGTTTTCAGACCAATTTTTAAGAGAGATGATGGAGCTGAACCATCAAAAACCAGGATTCAAAATGGCCTCCAAAGAGTCATGTGGCAAATTAAAACACTGCTATTGGTTTAATAAGGGCCTTGCCTCTTTTTTTAAATATATTAGATCAATTGAGGATGTATTGTGTGGGTGTAAAAGGGCAAACATGGGTATGTTACCTAGAGGCAATGTGGTGCCATAGAGGGTTAAAGGGCATGCCATCTTCAAACCCAAAGGTATAACATATAGGTAGAGTTTCTGGGTAACTAAAACCAAGCGGATCCAGTGTTTGGATGGTTAAAACTGTCAGAATCACTGGATAACTGTAAAGCGTCCATTACCCTCTTGTAAAGTGGCAGCCCATCAGGATCTTAGCATTTCCAGGCAACATGCCAATTGAAACATTAACATATTATCCGCCACTGGAATTACACTTAATGTCAACATCCATAGAATGCCTTTATAAAAGCCTGACAGATGTGGTGACTGCAAGTGACAACCACAAATGTCTCAGTCACGGCAGTCTGAAAAGCACTGAAATAGCCTTCAACCACTTTCAACATTGGGGAAGGGGTTATTTGTAATGAATGTTTGGATACCCTGACTTTTAATTTGATAGACGGTTTGAGTAAGGCGGAGAATGAAAAACACAACGTAATAATGAATAAAAAGCCTTAAGGCCAGGACACACCGGCCCGATAATCGGGCGTCGGACATGGTCGGAGAGTCTGGAGGGGGCGGGGACACAAATCTGTTTGGTGTGTTCGGTAATGTCGGCCGTCGTAAATGTCGTCTGGCTTTTTTTTTGCCGGTTCAACATGTTCAATCGGCGTCGGGCAGTCTTTCAGCCGGAGCAATCTGATTGGTGGAGGGCTCGCCCGTCTCTGCTCTGCCACGGCAGCGGAGCAGATATTAGTTTCACTTTTGTCAAACATGATTTAGGGGGGCGTCCTTAGCTCAGTTGGTAGGGTATTGTTATAGGCTGAACACAATCAGGACACAACATTAGATTGTCTGTGCATGACGTTTTCACATGTTTTCAGAAATAGTCGAGGTAGTTTGGGCGAGGAGGGGCCACACAGGTGTGTGTGTGTCTGCAGCATGCATTCTCCGTTATAATGACGGCCGCCGCCTGTGCTATGATAACAGCCTACTTAATTTCATCCGGCGCAAGCGCAGAACGTACGGCAAATCAGTAGTTGCCTCGGTGTGTTCTTCGCACTTTTTTGACCGCGTCGGGGAGAATAAGCTGCCTGAATCGGCAGACTCCATTTTCTGGCGACGGTCTCTAGTCGGACCGGTGTGTCCTGGCCTTTAGAACAAGCTGCTTTCAAGAATACCGCCTATTATTTTCCTCATCTTAGATTATTAAGTTCAAACAACCTAATTTCAACAAGTGATTGCAAACAAACCATACCATACCTGCGAGTGTGTCATTCTCCTAAGAGTTTGCTTAAAACAAATGCTTTTGTCCCTGGACCTGGTTTACAGCATGTGATAGATTTTGCGTGCATACTTTAATTTACCAACCAAACACCCTGTTCTGTCCATGATACATTTACTGTAAGTAGGCTACGTTTGTTGATCCATATTCATTTCAAGTGTGCAGGGAGACAACATACACATGATACACTGATCCCATTGTGATGGCTGCTAAAACTAGTCATAGTCATGTTACTATACCATAAACGTTGAACCGTCCCCATACAGTCAGGGCATGAATGTTGACAGAAAGTTTAACATGGTCACTGTCATCATAAGATAACGTTACTTTCTGGATTTTTGTCACAATAGCAAGACAACAGATTTGTCCCGTTAGCATCACAAACTGCTGTATGCCACTGGAAGAGAACAGTGAGGCTGAAATCTCTATTGTGTTTCATTTCTAGCCCCATATGGCTACATAGCAGTCAAAGAATATCCGACAGCTAATGTTAGCATTCAGCTAACGAGAGACCAAAACCCTCACATATTATTTCAAGCACATCATTGCATACTCGTAAACGTAAATCCAAATCTCCGGAGCACTTACACTTACAGCAGGGCAGCAGCTTGTCCTTTCAGTGGGTGAAATTAGCCTATTACATTAGCACAGGAGCTTAACTGGAGGCTGAGATATGCTAGCAGGATCAAGTCAATGTGATGTATTGAGCTTTATTTGCTTGACATGAGTTACCAGCTGTTAATATAGCCTTCATTACTGTACAGAAGAAGTCACTGAATACAATGCATTTGAAATATTATATTATTTCAATATATATTAACATTTATTTTATGTGACAAAATTCATTTTTATATTGTAATATCAGGACTGATACAAATTCACAAGCTGCTGTCAATACTATAAGGTGTTCATGGTTTGTCGGGCAAGCACTGATGCCTTTCTTTCTATGTCCAACTCGGGCGCAGGGGGAAAATCCAGAAATGCTCACTTTTTAAGTTTATTGATGTTAAGGTTTAAATGAGATCTGTATAATTTGCATGGTATCAATGAGGGCAATAAAGTGCCCTCACTTGTTAATATCAAACTAACATTGGTTGGTGAAGCTATTCAACCAGAAAATATCTGATATCGATTGGGGGGGGGGAATTACTTAAAAAAATAACAACGACCCTTTGCATTTGTTTGCAGTTTGCATCATACGACTGTGTGCAAGAGTCTCTTTACTTATGTGTTACTAACTAGATCTAAGTGTGATGCGTGCACTCAACCTCTTGTCGGTGGAAAGTTTGTAGTTACATAGGAGTGGGCAAGTAATTATGATATTTTTTGACATGTAATGTTTGAGTGTGTCATCATGACTTGTGGTGTGCACTTTATTGGATTGGTAGGGTCGATGAGGGAGTTGTAAAGGATATCCAGAGCTGTAAGGTTTCTTATGTTTTGGTTTATTTATTTATTAAAAATACTCTATGTAAAACAGCAATGTCGTCTGTCAGAGTGTCTTGGTTGTCAAACACTCTGAAGTCAGTGTACAGCCGGCCGTGACCTAACACTCTGTGGGGACATCATCCTTCCTTCACATATTGTAGCCTACACTAACTTAACTATGGTTTTGCTAGCTACGCCACGTTCTTGTTGTCTGCTTCAAAATATAAGTCAGCGCATGTTTCGGCAGTTAAATACTTTGAGTGTGAAGCTGCGGCACTGTGTGTGTGTGTGTGTGTGTGTGTGTGTGTGTGTGTGTGTGTGTGTGTGTGTGTGTGTGTGTGTGTGTGTGTGTGTGTATGTATGTTTAAAATGTACCTAGCCAAAGAGATCCATCATGCACAAGTCTGCAGAGCTGGACTTCAGGAAGCGACAAATGTGTCTTGGGCTGCTGGGCAGTAGAAAATGTGGTGACAGCTGGCAGAAGCATGGGATGCAGTGGTGCCACACACACAATTATAGTGGTGGGATGGGATTCAACACCAAATAGCCTCATATTTTATTTGCTCAATAAGCTTCCCGAAATGAAAATTCTAACCTCAATTACAAAAGGATGTCGTTCTCCGTATATCATTGGGCCATGCACACACCTGTATCATGTTTGTGCTTATGGATTCTCAGCTTCAATTAAAATGTCACCTGAATTATCCTACAGTTTCATCCTTCAGTTAACAAAAATGTAGGCTCAATTTCCCTGCAGCCTTAACTAAAGGGGAGTGACCTTGTCTTACACAGTGTTAAATTGACCATCAAACTGTTTTTTTGTGTGTGGCTATCTAAAAAGGAAAGGCTGCTAAAAGTCCACCATTTTCCCATTTCTCCATGTCACTGATGCCTGACAGGCTGTAATTTCCATTCTCTCACTCCAGTGGAGCCTACTGAGCTGAAGATTATGGATATGATGCTTTGGATTTTTAAACATCCCCCCTTCATCCCATTTTAAATCTCTATGATGTCTGACATAAATAAAAACAGATGCCTTTTATATAAAACAACTGGGCAGTGGAGCTGAATAACAGTGTGCTTCATCGAGCTCACATTAATACTGGCGCCCGTTGCTAAACACTTCCTCTAGTAGTCAATGTCAATCTACATGTCAATGGAAAGCCCATTTTGACTAATGGTTTGAGGAGAGCCCGGATTGAATTTCTCAGGGTAAAACATTAATTTTCTAATTTCCCTGTTGGTCTCACTTTTCGTCAGTCGTTCGTCTGTCAATGCTACTGTATTGTTTGTGTGCAAAGGGCAATTAAGATTTGCTTCCATTAACTGATTATTGGCATGCACAACTGCTGTCAATATGGGAACAGAGCTTGAATTACAGCTCTTAAAAATCAGATCATCTGTAGTACAGTAGTGACTTGGATTATTTCAATTTACTGGAGATGGAAGGTTATACAGTACATTTCTCAATCGAATGCAGTCACTTTTAATGTAAGCCTAATCATCCTATCATTAATTTTGTACAATTATTATGTTAAGTTATTATTATGCTAATGGATCAACTCTAATGTCCAATGAATGCAACGGTTTCTGTTTTCAGTTTTAAAACCTCTACCTGACGAGTTCCACTAGCACTAGTAGACATCTTTTGAGGTAGGGGAGACCGGGGCTAGTAGGCACACTTTTTACTCTAGTGAGAATTGCTCATCACCTAAACATTTTTCAATAGTGATTCCTACATGAAATTGAAGCTTAAGGTGTTGGCTTGAAATGTCTACCCCTCACTTTTTCTAACTTATTGTAATAAAGAAGAAATTAATCATCAAAGACCCCCTTGCACATTGTGACAACCAACCCCATCAAGTGGTCGGTTGTCACACATTATGGGGTTGTTTGTCACAATGTTATCTTAATGGGAATAATCTTGAAAAGAAGGCAAGAAAGCAGAACTGCATTTGAAAGTTTAATTGCATCGTCAATTTGACAAGGCCTACATAACTTACTGTTTCTTCTTCTCCAGCTGGGGTGGAGTGCACTGGGGTGCAATAGCCTTTGCAGCTGGTCTAGTTTGGGATGCACTGGGTTGTTTTGATTGTGTTGCCCTTTTTTCTTTTGCATGCTAGCTACCTTTCCTGCTCTATTCTTTCCTTCTCTGGGGTGTCAGTGAGGATACAGCTTAACACTTTCTTTAGTTATTGGTTTCCTTTTCTGGCTGCAGCCTTTGGATAACATGTGACAACCAACCCCCCAAAAAATGTGACGACCAACCCCAACTTGAATGTCTTGCTAGCATCAAGGCCAACAACCATCTGACAACTAATTAGCTTGCTAACAACAATCTAAACTATAGCTTACCCTTCACATTTTTTTAGGGTAACAAGTGTTGTGTTATAAACCCATTGTGTAAAAGCCGAGAGGACAAATACTGAGGAGCTAAATAGTTTCAATTTGACATGAAAAACACAAACAGTCCTCTCACCTCAAATTCAGCAGTCTAACTCCAAGGAAGACTATGTAGGTGACCTCTGATCCCAATTCTAGATATTTGCATACCAAAATTTCACAGACAGCGCCTTCTGGTTCTGAGATATAACGATTGTGACAACCAACCCGTGTGACATATAACCCCGTTCACCCCTACAGCTTAATGAATACACCATTGATCATTGTGTTAACACATACGTTGAAAAAAAGAACATTATGAAAAATGTCAGCTTAATACCAAATCAAATCAGTTTTATTTGTATCGCCCAATATCAAAAATAGACATTTGCCTCAGTGGGCTTTACATTCCATACAGTATGACACCCTGCCCTTAGACCCTTAGCTTGGCTGAGAAAAAACTCCCAGTAAAAAACCCTTTATTAGTATTAAAAAATAGAGAAATCTCAGGGAGAGTTGACAGAGTAGGGATCCCTCTCCCAGGATGGACATGCTGCAATAGATGTCATAAGTCAGGGGTCGGCAACCCGCGGCTCTGGAGCCACATGCGGCTCTTTGGCGCTGCCCTGGTGGCTCCCTGGAGCTTTTTCAAAAATGTTTGAAAATGGAAAAAGATGGGGGAGGGAAATATAATTTTTGTTTTAATATGGTTTCTGTAGGAGGACAAACATGACACAAACATTCTTAACGTTTTCCAATGCTTTAAAAATGTGTAGAATAAATATTAAATATCAACATTTCTGTCACCCTAGATTTGCGTCATAGCCTGCGATACACGTTTCTATCAGCAGGGCGGGATGCCAGGCAGGTGGCTGTCGTAAACAAATCGGCGGCTGTGTGATGGGCCAGTTGTCAAATAACAAAAAGAGTAATGTGGAAAGACATTTCCAGGGAAGGCATGCTACATTTGCAGCCGAGTACCCAGTTGGGAGTGAGAGAAAAAGTGCGATTGAATTACTTCTGGAGAAATTAGAGGAGCGCAAAAATAGATTTAAGAAGTGGATTGCATCTCCAAACTCCACTACTGCTGCAAGTTTTGTTGCAACCCGGGAGATAATAAAGCGTGGAAAACCGTTCACAGATGGTGACTACATGAAGGAGTCGTTCATCAACATATCAGAACACCTATTTGCAGATTTCAAAAACAAAACCGAGATAATACAGAAAATCAAAGACATGCCTCTCTCCGCTAAGACAGTGAAGGAAAGGGCCATTAAAATGGCAGGCAACATCACCGATCAGCAAATCAAGGACATTAATTCAGCGCCAGCATACTCAATTGCCTGTGATGAGTCCTGTGATGTGATCGATATTGAACAGACTGCGCTTTTATGCAGGTACGTGAACTCCGATGGGCCGCAAGAAGAAATGATCCAATTAATACCACTGAAAGGCACTGACTTGCTTGGCATTTGCACAGAAATCAAACTAAACTGTCTTAATTTGATTTTATATACTTTACCTTTTCAAAAGGCTGCTGTTTTATTTTTATAAATGCAGGCTGCGTTTTATTACACTCCGTTTGTTGCCCAGATAAGGGGCACGTTATGCACGTTCCATTTTGTTGTTGTTTTCGAATCCTCAAAATAAAAACGACATAAAAAATCTGATTTCTTTATTGCATTTCTTTAATTTCATCAAAGCAATGAAACATCATTCATTACTATTGTAATGAAGTTAAACTTGAGGCGGCATCGTACAACAGAGTAGTCACGTGGTGCGTCATTCTCTAGGATGCGCTGCGGGGAAAAAAACATTTAATTGTGAAGGCTCATAATGTATTTGTAGCCAACTTAGTAATTTTGATAGTAGGCTAATATAGCTAATATAGATACATACAGCATGTGTTGCCTTCATTATAAGGCTTATGTAAGGCTTTTAATTTTTTGCGGCTCCAGACATATTTGTTTTTTGTTTTTTTGGTCCAATATGGCTCTTTCAACATTTTGGGTTGCCGACCCCTGTCATAAGTAGAGAAAAACCACAGGGGTCAAATCATTGACCAGAGTTTACATGGAAGTACCAAAGTAAAAAAACAACCATGTAACACTTGCAGTGGAGGGGATAGAAGCCACAGCATGCCCACTGTAGGATTATCACCTGAAACTGACTGGGGCTAACTCAGAGTGGAGGGGAGCAAAGCATTAATGATGTCACTCCTTCCCAATCGTGTACTGTGATCTACCGCTATAGATTAGGACGTTCCATAATAGTTGGGACAAACAAGATTGGTCATGTAATATTTGTGAAATGATTTTCAATGAATTACTGATGGGCCATTTCTGACAAATGTTGGCGTAATGGGGCTGGAAGAACTGAAAAGGTCACAGGAAACTGGACTGAAGAACATAACGAGGGCTTGGAGCAAAAGGGGCGTAAGTGACATATTTGGCGAAAATGACTTATATATAAATTTAAAGGTCTTGATAAGTTTTATCAAATGGTTAAAGAACAACGTCACTATACATTTGACTTTTTGAAATGAAGGTTGAAAACATAA
Organism: Ammodytes marinus; assembly: GCF_949987685.1. NCBI lineage: Eukaryota > Metazoa > Chordata > Actinopteri > Uranoscopiformes > Ammodytidae > Ammodytes > Ammodytes marinus. Next base: position 30,512,343 of record NC_137212.1, read on the forward strand.
AGGCGTAAGTGAAAACCATGAATTGAATTTGGAGCAAAATAGGCGTAAGTGCAGTTGGGTCTTCTCCTGTGTTCTGAGTCCCAGGCTGTTCTCGCTGGTTCTGATTGTCCTATGCTTTGACCCCCAGACACTAGCTGGCTCTAAGGGTCCTGTGTTCTGACCCCCAGACTGTGTTCTAATCTAACTGGTTCTATCTTTCATTTGAATCTTATTAAAACAATTTGAATTATAATATGTTGTATTTGATTTTGTTCAGAGTTACTTTCAAGTGTTTAGAAAATTTGCTTTGCTTAATTGACCAAACCATATCATTCTTTTACTAGTCCGACATTAGTTCTGGAATGTGTGGCTAGCTTGCAGGATTCTTACTGTTACAATATGTGTTGTTATGGTAGTTTCAGAGTGGAAAAGTAAGTGGATCAGTTTACCCCACAGCTGGGGTAAAGTGAGCCACATGACAACTTTTTTTAAAACAATCATATTTTCACTGCCCTTTGTCTTGAAAAGATTCTGCTAATGCCCATTTCTAGGAAACATCCTGAATTAATGGAAAATGTGTAAATTTGAGTGATGAATCATTTTAGCTCGCTTAAAGGGGAGCAAATGTAAAAAGTGGCTCAGATTACCCCGTTCTCCCCTACCCAAGGACACTAAAATAAAAAATGTATTTTATTTTAAATATGAATTCCTTGAAGACCAATCTCTATTAAAGTAGAGATCACTTCCATATGCTGTTTTTTATTAAATAATTACGCTCTCCTGTAAAATTCTGAAAATGTCACTTGCACCCCCTTTTGCGCGAAGCCCTAAATAGAGATGGCTTTGTACAGTAGCACTAAAAAGGTCTATAACTTTTAAACCTGCTTGCTCAGGTAAAACATGTAACAACCACTGACTTGTCTCCACAGTCTTATTTCATTCTTTCCATGTCATGCTGAGATGTTGATCAGTCCTGTGCTTCTGTTCTATTTCAAACATCAGTTGAGTCTATCCCACTATAAAATGTAAACTAGCCAGTCATTTTTACTGATACACTGAAAGCCCAGATGAGTAGAGTTTACTCAAAATTTCGAGTACACCGCTTGCCTTAAAAAAACAAGTAATGTAAAACTAAAACTTGAGTTGATTGCAATTGTTATTTTAAGTTCAATACAATAAATGCCAAGTTGATTTAAATTAAAATATAAATAAATCTTAAGTTTGTGTGAGTTATTTTTAAGTTCAATAGATTATATGCAAATTTTATTTAAATTAAAATCTCTTGTATTAATTAATTTGTCCAATTTCTCCACTTAAAATCATACGTTTTGGAGTAATATTTGTTTTTATTTATACTTTAAATTATTGATTTGTTAAAGAAAAAAGTACAACAAAAGTACTTATTTAGATTTATTTACAGGTCCTTCTCATATAATTAGCATAGTGTGATAAAGTTCAATATTTTCTGTAATGTACTGATAAACATTAGACTTTCATATATTTTAGATTCATTACACACAACTGAAGTAGTTCAAGCCTTTTATTGTTTTAATATTGATGATTTTGGCAAAAAAGTAAAGAAAAACCAAAAATCCCTATCTCAAAAAATTAGCATATTTCATCCGACCAATAAAAGAAAAGTGTTTTTAATACAAAAAAGTCAACCTTCAAATAATTATGTTCAGTTATGCACTCAATACTTGGTCGGGAATCCTTTCGCAGAAATGACTGCTTCAATGCGGCGTGGCATGGAGGCAATCAGCCTGTGGCTCTGCTGAGGTGTTATGGAGGCCCAGGATGCTTCGATAGCGGCCTTAAGCTCATCCACAGTGTTGGGTCTGGTGTCTCTCAACTTCCTCTTCACAATATCCCACAGATTCTCTATGGGGTTCAGATCAGGAGAGTTGGCAGGCCAATTGAGCACAGTAATACCATGGTCAGTAAACCATTTACCAGTGGTTTTGGCACTGTGAGCAGGTGCCAGGTCTTGTTGAAAAATTAAATCTTCATCTCCATAAAGCTTTTCAGCAGATGGAAGCATGAAGTGCTCCAAAATCTCCTGATAGCTAGCTGCATTGACCCTGCCTTTGATAAAACACAGTGGACCAACACCAGCAGCTGACATGGCACCCCAGACCATTACTGACTGTGGGTACTTGACACTGGACTTCAGGCATTTTGGCATTTCCTTCTCCCCAGTCTTCCTCCAGACTCTGGCACCTTGATTTCCGAATGACATGCAAAATTTGCTTTCATCCGAAAAAAGTACTTTGGACCACTGAGCAACAGTCCAGTGCTGCTTCTCTGTAGCCCAGGTCAGGCGCTTCTGCCGCTGTTTCTGGTTCAAAAGTGGCTTGACCTGGGGAATGCGGCACCTGTAGCCCATTTCCTGTACACGCCTGTGCACGGTGGCTCTGGATGTTTCTACTCCAGACTCAGTCCACTGCTTCCGCAGGTCCCCCAAGGTCTGGAATCGGCCCTTCTCCACAATCCTCCTCAGGGTCCGGTCACCTCTTCTGGTTGTGCAGCGTTTTCTGCCACACTTTTTCCTTCCCACAGACTTCCCACTGAGGTGCCTTGATACAGCACTCTGGGAACAGCCTATTCGCTCAGAAATGTATTTCTGTGTCTTACCCTCTTGCTTGAGGGTGTCAATGATGGCCTTCTGGACAGCAGTCAGGTCGGCAGTCTTACCCATGATTGCGGTTTTGAGTAGTGAACCAGGCTGGGAGTTTTTAAAAGCCTCAGGAATCTTTTGCAGGTGTTTAGAGTTAATTAGTTGATTCAGATGATTAGGTTAAGAGCTTGTTTAGAGTACCTTTTCATGATATGCTAATTTTTTGAGATAGGAATTTGGGGTTTTCATGAGCTGTATGCCAAAATCATCAGTATTAAAACAACAAAGGACCTGAAATATTTCAGTTGGTGTGCAATGAATCTAAAATATATTAAAGTTCAATTATTATCATTACATTATGGAAAATAATCAACTTTATCACAACATGCTAATTATATGAGAAGGACCTGTATATCCAACCATATTCTTGGAAATACAACTTAACATTCAAGTAACATTATCTTTAGAATCCTTAGCCAACCTTGAATCATAAGCTTTAAACTGTTGCATACCAAAACATTTTTCACATGAAAAAGTCTATCAATAGCATGCCTGTGTTGTTTTAATACACTTATTGGTGCATAATCATGAGAACATTATGGTAGACAATACCTCAGAATCACAACAAATCAAATACATGGTTTTATAGACCGTTATGGGAAATGAATTGCTATGCTTTCAGGTGAACTCAAAACACAATTTTTTAACACATTACTGAACAATGATGAAAGCTACCCTCTGATGCTAGTGACAACAAGCCTTGAAATCGCTGGATTAAAATTGAAGGTGTATCAAATGGGGACCTTGTGAAATAACAATGGATTTAACTGCAAAATCAGTGTTAATACCATAAACATACACAAAACATTGAACCAAACATGTTACTATAAAAGTGTCAGACAACAAGCTCGACTCTTAATACCCTGGGCCCTGCCCCATTACATTGCAAGATGATTTTCCAGAGTTTGAATTTTGGGTGGCAGCGCATTCCTTCCAAGGTTGAGCATTACATGCTGGATGAATTGGAAAGTGTTCTTCATGCACTTAGGATAGTCCAGGTGAAGGGCATAAATCAGTCCGAAAAGGACACAGAAGGCTTGAGGAAGGTTGGCCAGACCTTCCATTACCACTCCCCTCCAAGACGACTCCTACTCTGGAAGGGTTGAGTTGAGGATTTTCTTGATCGCCGCTGAGTATCCCCACTGGAGTTTGGCTGTAGGAGTCATTGTCGTCCGCATCCTAACAAGAAACAGATTCACAGGGAGAGGGCATAGTGAGCTAATGCTGTGTTTTTCACCCAAAAGTACCTATGAATGTTTATAATGAAAAGCGTTGTACAATATAAACGGCACTGAAAATTATTATTAAAACAATACTGGTCTTAAACGGACCTTTCGTCAACTGCCATAGTTGGACATGTACATTAAAATGAATGATTTTGTAGCTCGGCAGCCAAGGAGCTATTACCAAGCTTCAGTTGACATGAGTGCAACTTTTAACCACTGACATTACGGTGTGTATACATTTGGATAAAAAGGGAGTCATACAACATAAGTTTATGGGAGAAGTTTTTCAGAACTTGGACTTGGTTAGGGTTGGGTTGGTTAGCTCTCCTTAGCTGCCAATCTACCAAACCATATTCGATGGCACATTAGCTAAAACATTATTTGACAGGCATACACAAAGTAAAAGACAGAAGCAAGAATCCAAGATCAAGATTATGTCCAATGTTAATTTGAGCTAATTTTAAATTTTCAAATCTTTCCAGTTTCTGCCATGTCATAAATCAACAACGCAGATACTAAATCTTTGCTAAAATGTGTTTGTCCATAAAATACAAGTCTAAGTCTGGGAAATACTGAAAGCCAATTAATGATTCTGAGAATTAATAAACAAGTCCTCATTAACAAACTACATTAAAGGGGACATATTATGAAAAACAAAACATTGCAGGTGTTTGGGCACCCTTTTAGGTTATTGGGGTCTCTACCAGCACACACAAGCTTCAAAAAAACAAATGTGTCAGTTTCTTCAGGGATGCTTTTTTAGAAAAAAGGGGGATTTGAAGGTTTCTTCCAAAAAACACAGACTGGTGACGAAACCGGTCGGTTTTCATTACCATAAATACTCCCACGGGAAAGCTTACCAGAAACTCGGTAGTTGATTGGCAAATCAAGACGCCCCGTTGGTAATCACACACAGCTGAGCCTCCACTCGCTCATGCAACAACAGAGGAGAAGCAAGCTGCAGTGTTAGCTCATCCTCAAGCTACCATCACACCCCAGCCTCGAAGCAGACCGGGGCTGAATGGATTTTTTGTTTGGCTATGCCCAGCAAAGGTTGGCAATCTAGTGTGATCTGCTGTTATACTGGAGTGTGGAGGAGATTGTGCCTGGAAGACAGAGACACCATCTCTCCTCTGGAAATGTAAGTAGTCCTATTTAAAAACAAATATGTCCGTTTATGAGTTCAATGTGTGTAATGTGCTTTAATTTATCCCTCCTATAATAACCAACGCCGACTGAAACGAGAGAATGTCTCGGGTTAAGTAGTTAGCGTTAGCGTTAGCGCCCGTTAGCTTTTATGCTAACGGTTAGATCTGTGAGTCTGTCCGTGACAGCCCCTGTGTGAAAACAGACGGTAAAACTGTATGGTGTGTTGGAAACTGAGTATTTGTTTGTTGTTGACAGTGTGTAGTTATGCAAGCAGTCGTGGTACATGCAGCAGTAGGCCTATTACATCTCCAGTGTCATAATAGACAGGAATAGCCTACTGTAAGTTGCCTCTGCTGCTGTTTGTTTCCTGTCCATTATATTTCAAAAAGCACACAGTATCACTCAGAACTCGTTTCTTCTTGAGCAAGGGCTATACTGAACTTACTAGTGGCCAATATATTTTCATTAGTTTGTAGCTTTGCCATAACTACAGATGTATCATGTATGTAGGCTACACATGATGTAACATTGAATGTGCCATGTTTTACAGCTATCTGGGTGACCTGACGGAGCGTTGACCCACAAGGACCGTCACAAGGACCGTCACACTATCTGTTCCATCAGAGGACTGTTCACTGGGTGGAACAGGTGGTCTTCTTCAGGGCCCACCAGCAACAACTGGACAGTTACATACAATATGGCTTTGCTTCTGTTTGAATTATGTACACTTTATATTTCCATTTCACTGGCTATGAATAAACTGCTTTATTTTTAAGTATGGTTTTGGTCATTTTAAAATGTAATGATACTGTTTCAAAGAAAACATCTTCAGAGAGATAAAGGGTTGAATTAAAAAACGTATAAGTCAATGCATGTAGATCGGTCTGAAAACTAGTCCAACATCCTGACTATGAAAATGTGAGTTTCAAGTAATCCTTTACTACACGAAGCAAACAGTGACAGTAAGCAACACAATACATGTTTTAACAGTAAAACTTTATTATAAATGAGTGATCACAATACAAATGATACATTACCTACTAGATATTGAAAGGGTGTCAGATAATTTGCAGCTCTGACTGTAATTGTTTCTATATATATTTTTTTTTACAAAAGATAATGTCTTTCCAGTGGATCTTGACATGATACATTCCTTTCCTGCCACGTTACTGTACATTTAGAGAGTTTATTCATAAATACTTAGCTCATATTCTGTTACTGACTGTGACATATTTAGACTGTATTTACCTGAGGATAATGTCAGGGAAACCAGAAATCTTGATGCAATTTTCACAGTTTTCAGCTCAGACTCCTGCCTGACCAGGTTCAGTTGTAAAGCTTTTGGTTTAGAAGTGATAAGTGTGCTGATATTTGCTGTAGAAATGAAGGTAAACATGGTAACATCGATCTCCATGCTGCATTGGCCAAAAGTAAACAAAACTGACAGCTGGGCGTGTGCCATGCCCATATAGGTAGGTATAGAGTAAATGAGCAGGGCGGTGCATGCACGCCCATGTAGATAGGAGGGGGGTAGATGTCAAAACCAAATTTTTTAGGGAGAGGCCAAAAAAGGCCTGAAAAGGCAATGAAGAAATGGGCATTGCTAGAAAACTAATGGGCTTTTTGTACAATAGACCATTAAAACCTTTTCTAGTAGACCTCGGAAATACACATTTAAACCTGAGTTTTTGCATAATATGTCCCCTTTAAATTAACAAAATGTACAACACTTACTTACAGAGCAGGTCTTGAAAAAGGCAGAAGGATCATCCCCCAATATGACAGGTAATCCCCCAAGGCAAAGGCATCTACGTCTACCACTGACCGAGACATCTAGTCGACCGAGCTAGCGCATTTTGGTTCTATTACCCATCTTACATTTCAGGCTGTTCTTCCAGCTGTCCCATCCAGAGGTTGACCCTGATTATTTAAGGCATGGATGTGTTTGTACTATGGCTTTTGCAACAGTTTCAAAATCTTCCTTTGTAGGGTATACTTTAAACACATACATGGTCTCAGGCAGTTTCTCTTTTTTTGTGATCAAATGTTTTACTTTTATTTCAAAAATACAGATTAACAGACAAAAGTACGACATATTTTTTAAATAATAATATACAGAAAAATACACTTGTCCAGTACCCATACTTGTAAATAGATACATAGAAGTGTATAGATAAAAGAAAAAGACAATAATAATAATTAAAAAAATAAAACAGAAATTAGAATAAAGACAGCTAGGGAAATATCTCAAAGGTTACAAGCCACAGTCAGTGTAAAATAATACAAAAAAAATACATCCCTAACATGTCAAAACAAACAACCAAAACAGAAAGACACCAATTTAAACACACACACACACACACACACACAGATACCAGGGAGATTCTGTCGGTTTACTTAAGCAACATTACAGGAAAGGGGTCACTTTAAAGGGGTCTAAAAATTATTTCAGAGAATTAGCGGCAGAGTGCCAGTTGTTTAAATTGGTCTCAGTGGCCTTATTAATCTGAGCAGTTGAAAGTTCAAGATACATTACATCCAAAAAGGTGGGGATCCAGTGTCTGACAACAAGGGAGTGAGGAGGCTTCCATCGCACCGCAACCATCTTTTTGGCAGCTGTCAGGCCTGCCAGTGCTATACGTATTTTAAGCTTGGTGATATTGAGCTTTGAGAAATCATTTAACAAAAGGACAGGCACAGTCACTGGCATTGTTACTGATATTAAGTCAGATATTATAGATGCCACTTTAGCCCAAAATCGTGACACTGGTGGACAATCCCATATCATGTGAAGGAAAGTGCCAGGAGTTTTCATAGTACATAAAGTACAGGAGGGATCACTTGTGGCCTTCATACAGTAGATTTTGCGTGGTGTTAAATTGCCCACACCTCTCTCCAATCAAAATCTGGGTCCAGATCTGGGTAGTCACTTCTCCATACTCTGTCTAGGGATAAATCAACATATGAGGCCTCCAAAAAAACGTATACAGTTTGGACACCATACCCTTGTTTTTACCCAGTACCGTAAACAATTTATACATTGGATGAGTAGGCAAAGGTTGTTGCCATGGGACACCGTGTGCTTTAAGAGCTGATCTGAGCTGTAAATAAAAGAAAAACGAGGAACCGGGTAGGTTAAATGCAACACGAATATCTTGGAAGGACCGTAAGCCCATGTCATCACAAATGTCATTTAAATGGCGAATGTTACTGCCACTCCAATAAGATGGTGAGATAGGTCTCCCTCCAATTAACAGACCCTTGTTATTATATACAGGTGAATGGGAATGCAATTTACAGGAGATCTTACATCCCCGTTCAGCTGTGCGCCAAGTCCGAATGAGATGGGAAACAATTGGGCCAAAGCATAACTGACATTGCTTGTCTGCAATATTAGCAAAGAGGACATCCTGCAAATTCCATGGTCTTACTATATTTTCTTCAATATTACGCCAGGAGACAGAGGCAGTAGGGTCACACCAAACCGTTATTGGTCGAAGAGTAAATGACCAAAAATAGAATTTAAAATTTGGCACTGCAAGACCCCCATCTTCCCTTTTCCTCTGTGTAGTGGTTCATTTCAGACGTGGGCGTCTTGTATTCCAGATAAACCATGAGATGCTAGAGTGGATTTTTGACCAGAAGTTGACAGGAGAGAGGGGGATCATAGAGCTCACAAAATTAATTATTGGTAGAATATTCATTTTCACTATTGAGATATGGGTACGAAGAGAATTAGGGAGGCAAATCCACCTATGTCTGCTTTAATTCTGTTCCATGCCTCAGAGTAATTGTGTGTCACAATGCGGTTTATAGAAGGATAAATATCAATCCCAAGATACTTAAAGTGCTGGACAATCGGAACATTAGCTTGCAGTGTTTTAGCTGGCTCATTTAATAGTAGTATAATAGGGCAGACTTGGACCAGTTAATTTTGAATCCTGAAAGACCACCAAACTCCTCACAAATGGACAGCAGATTAGGCAAAGAAAGTGTTGGATTTTCCATGAAAACTAAAACATCATCAGCATATAATGCTACATGGTGTTGAGTGTCATTAAAAGAGATAGGCTGTAGGATAGTAGATTGACGAATCATTTGAGCTAAAGGTTCAAGGGAAAGTGCAAAGAGTGCCGGACTTAAAGGGCAACCCTGGCGGGAAGATCTAGTAACCGGAAACAGCGTGGAAGATAATTGCCCAGTGAGCACAAGAGCTGAGGGGTTAGAATACAATACCTTAACCATATGTATAAAACCTTTACCGAAACCCATTTTTTCCAGGACAGACCACAAAAAGGCCCATTCAAGTCTGTCAAATGCTTTCATAGCATCAAGGGACAGCACCGCTGCAGGTTCAGTTTTGACACTTGCAGCATCTAGTACATGGAGAAGGCATCTTACATTATCTGTGGCTAGCCTTGATTTTATAAATCCTGTCTGATCACAGTTAACTAGTTCTGGTAAATAGTCCTGAATACGTCGGGCAAGCACCTTTGCGTAAATTTTAAGATCGGAATTTAACAAACTGAGAGGCCTATAATTTTGACATTCGGTTGGATCCTTGTCTTTCTTTAATAGTAATGAAATCAGAGCTATATTTACATCTCTTGAGAAACCCCCTTTATCTATAGAGGCTTTAATCATGTCTAAGAGTAGTGGACCTAGTTTGCTCCAGAATGTAACATAGAACTCAGGTGGTATTCCATCCAGACCTGGGGATTTATTCCTTTGCATTGTAAATACAGCCAATTTTAATTCTTCTAAATACATCGGGTCATCTAGACGAGTAGAGTCACCTGCTGCAAGCTGAGGTAAGTGTAATTGACCAAGAAAGTTGCTGCACCTTTCTTCATCCAGCTTGATTTCTGACTGATATAAATGAGAGTAACAGGAGCGGAAAGTCTCATTTATTTGCTTAGGTTCAGTTAAGATGTTTCCATTGGAAGCTTTGATGGATGGGATATCTGCAAAGTGCTCACTAGATCGGATTTTCATGGCTAAAAGGTGACTAGGTCTGGACCCTTGGAAATAGTAGCGCTGTCTAGTTCTATGCATTAAAAATTCAGAGCGTTGTTTTAAGATATAATTTATTTCCTTCTTTACAATGTCCCGTTGAGATGCTGTTTGTTCAGAGTAATTATTTTGCAAAATGGAGTCTATTCTAGCAAAGTCTGCTTCTAAAGTTTTTAATTTGGCAGATCTAACCTTATTTAAATTTGAGGAAAACAATATTGCGTTACTTCTTATGAAACCTTTAACAGCATCCCATAAGACTCTAGAGTCCTCAACTGAGCCTATGTTGAATTCAAGGATTTCATTTAGTTGGGTCAAGAATTGTGATCTATAATCCTTGTTGCCTAATAATGTGGTATTAAAGCGCCATCTAGCGGCGCGTTTTGATATAGGACTCAAAGTAGCCTGACAGAGTATTCCCTTATGATCTGACAATGCATCATCAATTTTTTGGAAAAGTTGCGGCGAAGAAAAAAGAAAATCTATCCTGGAGAAGGATTTATGTCTGCCTGAAAAAAATGTGTAATCCTTCGCTGTTGGGTTGACAGAGCGCCACATGTCAACAAGTCCCAAACTCCCTGCCCAAGACCGTAAGGCCGCAGTTGCCAATCCCTGCTCTGTAGAGGCAGTTGCACTTGAGCGATCGTTTGTATGCCATACTGCATTCATATCAGCTCCTACCACAAATGCATAATCAGTTAGCTCTAGCATTTTTTGTGTTAGCATTGCATAAAAATCTTTATCAAAATTATTGGGGGCATAAGCAGAGTAAGAGCCACCTTTCTCCCGTTCAATTCCACTGTAGCACACGTCATTCTACCGTCTGTATCCGCCCATATGCCCAACAGTTTCACTTTCAGTGTGCGTCTTATTACGATGGCAACTCCTTTAGTTTTCGTGTCAGCCGAAGAGGAAGTAATAGTGTGGTAAAACTTATTAGCAACACGACCAGAATCTTTTACAAGAAGGTGCGTCTCTTGTAGGAGAGCTAGATCAATTTTCCGACGGCGCAGCATAGTCAGTACACTAGTTCGTTTATGAGGCACATTCAGCCCGCCGCAGTTCCAGACAAGCATATTTAATTCACCCATTGTATATTAATTTTTCCAACAACATTTCCGACAAGCTCAAGGACATGACACATTTCCCACTGCCCGACTTATCAAACTGGCACACGAAAACAGTCATATGTAAGTGATAATTCCCTCGGTGAGCAGTCTAAATCCCTATGAGGGTTTCCCGTAGTTGGATGTAAACATAACAAACGCAGCTGATTTTCCCCGGTGAAACAGATAAGACAGTGACGCAACACACAACGACAAAAAAAAACAAAAAAAAAACATATGAAACGTAGATTAACATATCTCTAGATTGATCCGTGACCTAACAGATAAGGGGCTGCAAAAGATTAATTAGTGAGGTTCAACCCAGTCCTTTAAAGTTTTAACTGTACCGTTAATAACAGAACATCGTATAGATTAAATTCAGCAGATGCGATAAGAACAGCTACAGAACACTATAACAGGCTATCGTATTCCATGTTGTTAAACCAGAAAAATAAACACCTTACCAGTCGACGCTCCGTACAAACGGGGAGAAGAGAGAGAGAGAGAAAGAAAAAAGTAAACAAAGAAAAGCCGAGCTCTTCAGATCGTCAAACGAGGGTAAAATAAAATTTAAAATAAGTAACAGGACGGCTAAAATATCGGTCCAATACCAAAAATAAAAATAAATAGTCCGTTTTAAGCCGAATAGACAGGTGGTGGTCCTCATCGGTGTTCAGCGGCAACGTCTCTCCTTCGTCCCGTTAGTCCAAAATCGTGGTGAAAATCTCAGGCGACATTGAGCCTAGCCACATTGCAAAAAAACAAACAGAAATAAATAATCCAGTGCTGTGGCTCGTCTCCCGGTAAAAGTCAAGCAATGTGAATTAGTCCAGAGCGGTGTGTATTGCTAGTTTCTGGTGTAGATTGCTACTGCATAACCTCAGGTTCACTCCGGCTCCTGCTCTCCGTCCTCGACCCTTTGGAGAGCCTGCGCTCCCGGCAGGGAGGCGATGAAGACGTCGGCTTCGCTGGCTGACTGGAATGTCTTTACTCGGCCGCCTTCTTTAACTTTGAGCACAGCGGGGTAAAGCAGGAAAAATTCCACACCTTTGGCTCGGGCCGTGTCCATAGCCTGAGAGAACGCTTGGCGACGCTTAACGGTGTAGCTGCTGTAGTCAGGCGAGAAGCGAATCCTCCGCCCGTCGATTGTGAGGGGGGATTTCTTTGCAGCTCGTAGGATGCTTTGGCGGGTGGTGTATCGGAGAACATTGAAGATCAGAGTACGAGAGGCACCTTGCTTCTTATGGTTGTCATTGTATATACGATGGGCGCACATGATCTCCCCCTCAAGGTTGCGCAGGGATGGGAACCACTTTTGCAGCGAGTGTGTGAGGAACTGAATGGCGTTAGACCCCTCAAGGCTTTCCGCTAGGCCAGTGATGCGGACGTTGCATCTTCTGATTCTGTCCATATCAGCTAGTTTAAGATGAATTGAATCCAGCGTACTCTCATGGTACATCAGACCGTATCTTGACCATTTCTGCTTTAACTGTGCCAATACTCTTAGTAAGGGCTACCAAGTCGGTTTGGATAGCTTTTAATTTGTCTTCTGTGCCCTTTCCCATTGTTTGAAGTTGATCGAAGTGTGACTCAAGGTAGCCACGTTGCTTCTCTAGCACTGCCTCCGCCAGGGCCTCCATTTCAGATGTCCCTCTTGTTACCGGAGCTTTTTTAGTTGAGTTGGCCATGACTTCTTACAGACAGCTTAAGACGTCGAATGACCAAAAAAAAAACTTTGTCTCAACGGTATAAAATAATGAAATTGACAAGGCTGGGTTGAGCTAAGGAATCTAAGCAGCCATCTTGTCCAGCTGGTCACATGACTCCGGTCTCAGGCAGTTTCTCAAGGATATTGTGCCTTAGCTCTAGCCTGGTGCTACCAGACCATCGTACTTCATTTCATTTGTACAGAAGGTCTGGAAAACGTTCACTCACTTGGAGGCGGGTGTCTGTTGAAGTTTAAAACTATTGGATCTGCCCAGTGCCACTCTGGATTAGCCAACCAATCGCATAACGTTTGTTCGTGCCGTACGTCATGAGCCGGCTTCTGACGGTGCGTTCCAGTTGTACAGGGAACTCGGAAATTTCCGACTTCTCTACATGTTGTAGTCTATGGATCTACCGGTACCTGGCAAGGGTAACTTGCTAGAACCTAATGTTTAGTTATTTGGATGAGAAAGGTTGTAGGTGTCCATACTTTCCCGAGCAGATGCACTGGAACACAGACTGGTACAAGCTCGATCATAGGAATCATTTTGATGGTTGGCTTTTCTGGGAGCTCAGCGGGATCTGTGAGGTTACACAGTTTGTTGTTAAACTCAGGATCTTCGTATTGTACAGCAAAGCTGTAGTTTGTTTGGAGAGCACCTTTCAGCCAGCCAATCAAATCTTCAACTTCAAGTGTGTCAGGTCGTGTTGTCATTGTCATCTTTCGTATATCTCCCTCGCAGACAATAACCCTCATGGTGAATGTCTGTTGCACAGCCATCTGCGGAAAATAATTGCAAGAGTTTTTAGCAAATAACATATCTTCTCAGGGTTACCATAAGTTCTCCTTGTACTCTGTATGCTGATAACGGGAAGACATCATTCAGCTCTGCCATCTTAACCACACACATACAGAGAACCTCACTACAGTGAAGTTGATAAGATCTCAAATGTTCACAGTACCATGCTGTCATTTTGTGGCAGACAAACTGAATATCTGTGTTAGCTGCAACAATCTTTTCAATATGACAAATTCAGGGAGACTTGAGCATGAGCCCGTAGAGAGAATCATGCCTGGATGATACTTGATTTCATCTATACAGACAGATGATGCACCAAGAACTGACACTGGTCGCTACAGGTTTGGAGCGATTACTCTCTGAATGTTCAAAGGGAAAGAGGCGTGCAAAACTGGGGTAACTTTGGACATCTCAATTGATGGTCTGAAAAACGAGCTACAGTCAAGATGATAAGTGACCGCTTTTTGGTGTTTGGCAGCAAGTGTCATGGCAACATTTTTGAAATGTTGAGCATTGCGAATTGCCTTCTTAAAGAACTTATGCTTCCCCTCAAAGCGCATTGTCCATACATCAGACAGGGGACCAAATTTCCTCATAAGCTGAGGTTAATGTTCTACATAGTGATGCTTTGGCCTCAAACGGAAATCTGGAAAAGTTGACTGCAGCAGCTGTCTTTGCTCTGCTATCTTACAGTCCAGGAAATGCAGTGTCTCTTCAGTATGCCTTGTTGCCACAGCTAGCTCAACAATGTCTTTGAGCAGCATGAGGATTTCCCAAGTATTGTCACCCTCAGGAACAAAGTGACCAATAAAAAATGGTATGAGCCTCACAAGACACCAATTCTCATGGGCATTACATTACCGCCAATGGACTTTTTGGTGGAAAATCCCTTTCCAATAATCTGAGGTCGGTCAGTTTAGTCAGTAAACGTGTAATTAAAGTTCCGGATGGCATGATTTAGCATATCAAGCGTGAAATACTTTTTGCCTATCAGGTCTGTAAGACACAAGGACATCTCAGTTGGAACCATGCCTTCCAAAATATCATGTAATCATGTAAGATGTCAGGAGGGTAACTGGTGACCACATAAAAATGCTTGAGATTCTCAGTTAAAGGACATGCCCTTTTCACGTCATACATCCGACTCAGTTCTGGATCCTCTCTCACCTCCTGCACTTGCCTGTCAGGGGAGAGTTTGTCTCTGGGTTGAAATAAACCTGAACGTACCTCTTGTTGTTAAGCGTCACCACTGCTTGCCAAACAGAGTCTGCAGAACCTTTCAACAGTGAAGCTCTCCAGGAATCCTGCAAGGGAGTGGGCACCAAGTTTATCGGCGGCAACATACAGTATAAGACTGTGCCTTTCACTCTTGCACCTAGTTGCTGTAAGTAAACACCAATTTGCTCCAATGACTTCATATCATAGATAAGTGGTTGCAGAACTTTTGCATAACCACACTCTTTGACTGTGGTGGTATTACATAGTAGAGCAAGCTGGATTGAGTTGAGGTTTGACCTATATTTTGCAGGTATGTTGGCAATGACCCAGTATACTGCACATAGTTTATGTTTGAGCCTTGATGTTCCTAGAGGATTGGTCTACTTCAAAGTCATCAATGTAAAGACCAATTGTGAACTCACCCCCTGTAAGTAGAGAGTTTTCCTTAAAGAACTGCCCATTTACGTATGATCTGTATTCTTGTGGAACATGGACTTTTTCTGACATAGCTTTGTCTAAAATGTCAGTTTTGTTAAGAAGCTGCTGGAGCATGGGAAAAATGGGGACATATGCAAGTGATTCTTTGCCTTTTTCCACACCATTATTCTATGGGGTTTACCAGTGGAAACTCTTTGCGTACATAAGCTGCCCTCCTTTTAGAAGTTCCTAAGGGTCCATCTTGGCACAACATTTCAACATGTTACTTTCTGACATGGCACTGGTAACCTCTCTCAGGACTGTTTCATCAATGTCTGCATAATATTTCTTTAGTACGCACTCTGTTTTGCAAAAGGGGCTGTGACAACTTATTGATTTGACAAAGCTGTTGTATAACTTCTAGCACAGCACTCTCTGGTATGTGCAGAACAGTTTGCATCTTTAAAAGAAGAGCTGCTAAGTTGTGTTCAATCTGTTTTTCTAGGTCAAGAAGATCATTCCCACTAGCTACTTCACCCTCTTCTTCCAACTCCTCCATATCATCAGTATGTGACATAGCTTGCTCTTGTGCTGCGACATTTTCATGGCTTAGATCATCACTACCAATTATTTCTGACTTGAAACTCCTCCAGTTGAGTTCCCTGTGTCTTTTACTCTTGTGTGTTTTAAAGGTAGAATACACACTGCTTTCAAAGTTACAGTCTTTATAAGGACACCTGACTTTGCTGTTTACTTTTAAATGTGCAGTATACAGGTGAGTGAAGTAGTCGGTCTCAGAACATGACTCCGAAAAGTCACAGGACAAACAGCAAAACTCAACTGGTACATCTACACTTGTTTGCACATCTGGAGTTGTGTGAATGCAGGATAAATGTACTTTCAGTGCATTCAGTGATCTGAAAGTACATGGACAATCCTGATGTAAACAAGGAAATGGTTCTGTTCTTGCATAGCTTCCATGCTTGAGTCTATAATGTTTAAATAGCTATGCAAGAACACATTTACCTAGGTTATGTGACTCCTTAAAAGACCAACGTAAAATAAAACACCTCTATCTATTTTATTTCAAAAAACCACGTTGTTTTCGACAAACTCAAAACTCCAGACTCAGCAGTCCTTGTATCGCCCTCCTCTCCTCGTTCGGTGTTCACCGAAACTCTTGCGTTGCTGGGCGGAGGTTCAACCGGTAAAATGGTTTACAGTGCCGGTAGCAGCTCAAATAATGGCGGTCTAGCACTCGACGGAGCCTTCTTCACCTTCCCTCTTGGATTTCTCAGAACAGCCAATCGCTAAGCTGTTGTGATGGCGATGATGT
Organism: Ammodytes marinus; assembly: GCF_949987685.1. Lineage (NCBI taxonomy): Eukaryota > Metazoa > Chordata > Actinopteri > Uranoscopiformes > Ammodytidae > Ammodytes > Ammodytes marinus. The sequence continues at coordinate 30,528,971 of NC_137212.1, forward strand.
TGACGTGATAACTAACAGCCAATCAAATGTCCGCATTGCCTGAAGCAGCTCAGGCTACCCGTGTCCTTCAGAATTGATTTTAAGATCCTTTTATTGGTTTATAAAGCTCTTAATGGTCTTAGTCCTAGTTATTTATCAGATTTGCTTTTATCATATGAACCCCCTCGAACCCTCAGGTCTTCCGGCAGTGGTCTTTTAATTATTCCAAAAGTTCACACAAAAACTCACGGTGAGGCATCCTTCTCTTACTACGCCCCACGTCTGTGGAACACCCTGCCTGATAACCTGAGGGCCGCAGAGAGTGTTGATATTTTTAAGGGCAAACTAAAAACTTACCTTTTTAGTCAGGCTTTTTAATTAAGCAACTTTTTATTCAGTTATTTCATTATTTATTTAATTATTTTATATCTTATATATATATATATATATATATATATATATATATATATATATATATATATATATATATATATATATATATATATATATAGCCTGCTTTTATTTACTTTTTATAACTACTTTTATTAGTTATTTTATTTATTGATTATTATTATCACTATTTTTAATTCTAATTTTATTAATTTCTATCCTACGTAATTTTATTTATTTTTTATCTATCATTTTTATTTTTAATGTTTTTATTAATCGCTATAAAGAGCTCTTATTTATTTTATCTCTTTATTTTGTATTGTTTTAGTTTTACAGTCTCTAGTGTTTTCTCTCTGATGATGGCGTTTCCTCAGCGCAGTTTCCTTCCTGTTTTTAATGAATTTCTTATTTTGGGGTATGGATGGGTGGGAGGGGGAATCTTTTTGCATGTATGTATGCATATCTCTGGGTGGGGGGTCTGTGTGGGGGGAGGGGGTTGTATTAAGCACTTTGTGTTACATTTGATTGTATGAAAAGTGCTATATAAATAAAGTTTGATTGATTGATTGATTGAAATAATGGCGGTCCTGCGCGCGCTCTGCTCAACTGACGCAGCCCGCTCCCATTGTGCATTTCTCAGAACAGCCAATCGCTGAGCTGTTGTGATGGTGATGAGTTACCATTACAATTTTGAGAAATTCTGAATATATTAGCCTGGCTGCGTGAACAAAAGGATCCATGACAATTCATTTCAATTAAGAATATATAAGCCTAGCCAAGGCTACTATCAGACTTAATTAGTAAGGTAATGCATTCATAGTTTCTATTTTTGTTTCTATAGGACTATAGTTTATTTTTCCACACACTTCCATAATTTCTTTGTGTTCAGTAATGGGCCTATTATGGTTGTCATTCAAATTCAAACATATGCTCCATCACATCAGACTGTCTAAAACTTAAAAATGCAGGTGACCATGACTAAAACTTTAAAATGTCAAGCCATTCAACCTAAAATCATTCACACATACAAATATGTCTACAACAAAGTACAATATACTAACATTTATTAGTAATGCAATAAAACTCAAATCATTAAGTACATTCTAATAAATATTTTAATTAGATATAAAATCTGGGCTAACAGTGTACAGATAGGGCCAGGTCCACTTAAGGATTGTGCCACTTTTGCGGTCGCTAAAATGTGCAAATAAGAGACAAATACATTGCTCCAAATATACTAAGCACAAGCAAAGGGGGGAATTTGCATGTATGTAAATAACAGAAATTTATGAATGCAATATCTCTAGAACGCTTGGAAGGATTCTGTCAAATTTGGCACAGTTGTCCACTCTGACTTAAGGATGAAGTGATTGGATGTTTGATGTTCAAAGGTCAAAGTCACTGTGACCCCATGGCTCATGAACACATTATCTCAGGAATGCTTTCCTGTCCTTTTGTCTATGAGACCCCGATTCGCACAACATCAACTCTCATGTTTTAGGGTTGAGTCATCAGGGAATTGGCCATCTCACCTAATTAAATCATGGCTTTAAATGCAAAAGAGTCCTTGCAATTGTCACAAAAAAAATGTCTTTGCAATTGTTTTGCAATCATTGACACCTCGACATTTCTCACTAATTGGTTGACGTGACCATGTGTTATGCTCTCCTCAAACCTCTCTCAATAGATATGCAAGGCAAACAACGGAAAAGTTAAATGACTTGTGTATAGTACATCCGATAAGCCAATAATTACTGCCCACAGTTCCCTTTGTGTTATTGATGAAGTACACTGGCCCATAAATGGGATAAAGGTCAGGATGTAACAATTGCCATTTACATTCTTTTTACACTAATGGACATCAATAGAGACTGTGTACCGCTTTAAATGGAAAAACGGTTTAACGATCTGCTGTAAAAACAATGAATGATCATAACTGAGGGAGAATCTCCCCTAATGAGAGCCTTACACATACTGAAGTATGGAGCCTTTCTGATACCCCATGGTAGTGGTTTACAGCTTATTCAGATACATTTTGCTATTAGAAATGATCTGAAATTAATATTACTTTAATAATTATTAAAGTTCTCATTAAGAAGCACCAACCTTTCTCTTGAAAGGTTAAAGTAATATTAAGTCTGTCTCATATTATCAATGGTTTGTCTTTAATGTTGAGAAGCTTGATGATCAGTTAATAAATCAATATTAATACAACCTAGTCAAATTATCACCATAAAAACTAAATCAAATACTATCAGGCTTGTGCATTTGATGATACAAACACAGTCCTAAAGGTTATAAGAGTTATTGACGCGTCAGAGGCTACAATTGGTGAGAGAGTTAGGTTTGGATGAACTTGACTGGCCTGCACAGTCCTGACCTCAACCCGATAGATATAACACTTTTGGGATGAATTAGAGCGGAGACTGAGAGCCAGGCCTTCTCCTCCAACATCAGTGTGTGACCTTACACATGCTCTTCTTGAAGAATGGTGAAACATTCCCATAAACACACTCCTAAACCTTGTGGAAAGCCTTCCCAGAAGAGTTGAAGTTGTTGTTGCTGCAAAGGGTGGACCGACGTCATATTAAACCCTATGGATTAAGAATGGGATGTCATTTAAGTTCATATGCGAGTCAAGTCAGATGAGCCAATATTTTGGCAATATAGTGTATGTTAGCCCGCTAGCAGTAGCACGCTAGCATTCGTCGTAGGCTACATTATTCCTTTGTTTGTGCCTGGATAATGGATATTGTTAAGTAGTGCAATATTAGTCATGAATGGTCAGAATATAAAGCAGTGTTAGCTTATCTGCTATGACGCCTATTAACTGCAATATTAATTTATTTTCTCAATTTTTTTTAGCTATGCTTAGCTAACATTATTGGGGGTCATCCCTATGGTTCCACCGCCCTATGTTCCTGAAAGTGGTGATTAGGTTCAAGCATCACAGCTGGGTGGTTAGGGTAAGGGGACAGGGAGAGGTTGGACTAGGAATGAAACACACCCAATCAAACAAACAGACATACCATTCTCTATTATATAGTTTGATTACCTAAAAATGTGGACGCAACGGTCTGTGGGAATAGGCTTAATCAACCTTTGTGTCAACTCATTTGGCAATGGCTTGAATGTAACAGTTTTTTTTTAATATGAAAGTTATGCACTTAAGCTTAAAACAGTTTTGTAGAGCTGAGAAAAACCTTTGAGTGGTTTAATATGTTTCTGTGGTTTTGTCACGATGAGTGAACCCTCTCGTATTGGGCGCTGTTAACATGGTACATTGATTAGACTAGCTTTAAACTAAATGATAGCACACCCTACTTATTAATCATGCAAATAATATTGAGCTAAGAGTGCAACCATTTAGATCGCACATGCACTAGGGGAGACCGGGGTAAGTGTGCACACTTTTTACTCTAGTGAGAATTGCTCATCACCTAAACATCTTTCAATAGTCATTCCTACATTAAATTGAAGCTTAAGGTGTTGGCTTGAAATGTGAACCCCTCACTTTTTCTAACTTATTGTAATATAGAAGAAATTTACCATCAAAGACACTAACACATTGTGACAACCAACCCCATCAAGGGGTTGGTTGTCACACACTATGGGGTTGTTTGTCACAATGTTATCTTTATGGGGAAAATCTTAAAAATAAGACAAGAAAGCAGAACTACTTCTGAAAGTTTAATTTCATTGTCAAGTTGAAAAATATGCCTACATAACTTTATGCATCTTAACACAAAATGAGCAAGGAATTAACAAAAAGGAAATCCATATTAAGACCAACCTACTGTATGTAACAACATTAAGAACAAAACAGATAGGTCTAACAATAATAGCCTACACTCTAAAAAGTATATTTTTGAAAAGTTGAAGTAACGCACTTTTTTGAATAAGTCTGACTCAGTTTTCTGCTTTAGCGGTAGCAATGTACTTTTGTGGATTACATCAAATTGAAATTGTACTTTACTACATTCACCTGACATTGACTTGATTTTCTTATGCAAATTAAAGCGATTCAATTAGGTTTTCCTGTCTAACGCCCCCTTTCCCACAATGACGTACACTGGTCTAAACCTTTGTTATGTTGCTATTTGCACCCTCAGTGAAGGGGATGTTTCATTCCATTACCTCACTATGCATTTTGTTTAAATAAAATATCTCTTTGTGAACTAACCGTGATTTTGTTGGTTATAACAAAATGGTTTGTGGACATCTTAAGCCAGATCCCTAGTTCAACTCAGGAGACAATTTACAATAGAAATTAATCATTCTATTGAACTTAATATATTGTAAAAAGTGTGTTGAAGTAACAAACAGAAGCTGCTGTCTATGTTTAGAATTTTAACAATTAGGGGACATAGTAAACTTATATATGGTTGAAATACATCTGCCCAATGAAATATAACATCCCCTTCGCTCACGGTGCAAACAGCAACAACAAACATTTAGTCCAGGTTCATCCCTTTTTTTCATTAACAGTATAATCCTGTCAATTTTAGTGACAGTCAAATAATGTTAATTTAACAGTAATATAAAGGCAACCCTGCTGCCAGTTGATTAATGTTTTTTTACAGGGAAATTTCTAACAGTGTATGGGAAATATGTTGCTTGCCCGACTGTTATACACTGAAATGTGTTACCAATTGCCTTAATTCAATTAAGTTGGTCCAACTATTTTCTTTTAGGTTCTACTGAAGCAATATTTTACTTTAGGATTAAACAAGAAATTGATTCAGAAAACACTGACATTTTAAGTTGTCGTCCCTTAATTATAAGTTGGATTAATGCAAACTTTTGATTTGAAAACAAACAAACTATTAAGTTGATCTGACTTGAAACAATTGTGTAAGTGTAACTTACATTCTTTATTTCAATAAACTTAATTCAATTGTGTGTTACCGGTTGCCCTAATTCAATTAAGTTGGTTCAACTATTTTCTTTTTAGAGTGTACTCAACTAGGATACACACATTCACTATCTGAGTTACAGTGATGGCAAATGTAGGGTCTGCTCACTCAGAGATTGTGTGCCCACTGGTTGCACATACAACACTTCTCCCTTACCTCCCCTGAACGGGTGCTGGAGAACAATTCCATACAAACCAAACACAAACTATCCTCTTCATCTGATGAAGATTCCTCCTCCTGTCTCTTTCTCTTCTGTTTCTTCTTCCCCAGCTGGGGTGGAGTGCACTGGGGTGCAGTAGCCTTGGCAACTGGTCTAGTTTGGGATGCACTGGGTCGTTTTGATTTTGTTGCCCTTTTTCTCTTTTGCATGCTAGCTGCCTTTCCTGCTCAATTCTCTCCTTCTCTGCGGTGTCAGTGAGGATACAGCTTGACATTTTCTTTTGTTATTGGGTTCCTTTCCTGGTTGCACCCTTTGGATAACATGCGACAACCAACCCCCCAAAATTGTGACGACCAACCCCAACTGGAATGTATTGCTAGCATCAAGGCCAACAACCATCTGACAACTAATTAGCTTTCTAAAAACAATCTAAACTATAGCTTACCCTTCACACTGTTTTAGGGTAACAAGTGTTTTGTTATAAACCCATTGTGTAAAAGCCTAGAAGAAAAATACTGAGGAGCTAAATATTTTCAATTTGACATGAAAAACACTAACAGTCCTCTCACCTCAAATGCAGCAGTCTAACTCCAAGGAAGACTATGTAGGTGACCTCTGATCCCAGTTGTGGATATTTACATACCAAAATTTAACAGACAGCGCCTTCTGGTTCCGAGATATAACGATTGTGACAACCTACCTGTGTGACAAATTACCCCGTTCTCCCCTACTCTTCTAATCTCACTTTTCACTGTATTTCACTCTACTATTTTTATTTCTTAAATATATATTTTTTTGGGGTGGTGGGGGGCATGTTGAATGCTTTATTTATATTGCAGAGAGACGGTGATGAAATGGGGCAGAGAACGGAATAACATGCGGAGAGGCCACAGTGGGGTCTGCTGCGGGGACTGAGTCTCATTGAGGGGACGCTCTCACTACACCATGAGCCCCCCCCCCCCCTGTACCTATTTTCAGCTAAAAGAATAAAAAAATTCTACGTGCACTTAGTATTGTCTCCTGTTCTTTCCCCTAGACACCTCACCTACATAAGTCTCATATTATTTACTTGTGTTCTATCTGACCTAACACTAGCCTCACTGTCGGTCACAAATCTCTTTCAATCCAATATAACATCATTTGAAAGATTGAAAAGAGTGCATTTGTTTTCCGCTGCAGGAAAACAATACATCCTCCATTTCCATTTCCACTTCTCACTCTGCCAGCTTGCTTCAGAGAAAGCCATCTGGGTTTTTTTGATTGACAGCTCAGAGACACCTTGCCAAAGACTCCTCTGCCTCTGTCATGTTTAGTCTCTTACTCTGTCTTTTCGTCTTTCTCTGCCTTTGATGCTCTTTGTCTTTCCGCATACATTTCTGCCTCCTAACCCCCCCGAGGGACCGCTCTATCCCTGAGCACTTGAAAGGTAGAGCAGTGCATGCAATAAAATGATAGCATATATATATATATATATATATATATATATATATATATATATATATATATATATATATATAAAAGCACTGTTCTCTTTATTCTTCAGGTTGCAGTAAAAGGCAGAGACAATGGGTGGTCCACTTGCTGATAGCTCCTGTGCCCACTTTTTCTGCAACCATCACATCGTCACCTTTTGTCTTGAAACAGAAATGCACTGGAAGGTACCGTAGCTCTGGGTGATGTAGCCTAAAAATAAAATTCCATATTTAATTCATACCACATTCGATTTTTTTATTTAAATCTTTTTTTTAAACTATAAAAGACAAAATTGATTATTTAAAATATTTTTTTTTATTTAAAAAAAATTACTTAGACACAGAATTATCTATATGGAATGGAGTGCAAACCTATAGCTCTAACCAAACCTTTCTTAGAAAATATAAATAAAATAAAAGGTTCCTCTTTGCAATATTAATTTTCTTCTATAGTGTCCTGACAAATTAATTTAGATTCCGATTTTAAATCGTTTTAACACCCAACCCTAACTGGGAGCAACACATTTTCATACACATTCACTATTTTTTATATTTTTTAACGAAGCCCCCCACTCTTTGACTTTTCCTAAAATCATGTTGTGATGCTCTCCCTATGGTTAAATAAAGTCACAATTATCTGGATAAAGTCTAGGCATTTATACCTAGAACCGCCACACTGGGTCAATTCTACCAGCACAGTAAAGTGAAATATTTTCGAGCAAGTTGCTAGGCAAAGGCATTTTTTGGGGTCCGCGATCTGACACTAATGCGTGCGGTCATTCATAAACTCTTCCAATAGAAAAACCAATATAAATAGCTGTCTGGAGACAAAGTGAAGATGTGGAAGCTTTAGGCGTACAATTGAAGAGATATTTAGGTTTTAGGTTAGCATTCATATACAGAATATAACTTTCTTCTTCTGGCCCTGTCTGTAACAGTACAAGGCTGACTTTTGCTACAGCAATGTCTCTCCCAAACTCCTTCAAAGGACTGTGCTGAGCCCCATCTCCATAAGGTAACACTATATCTCTCCCTTTAAGTTAAAGTTTATGAATGTGTCGGTAACACTTTACAATAAGGGTACATTATTTAACTGTTAATTAATGCTTAGTTAATGGGTGCCGGGTTTTATTTTTAGAAATACTAGATTTTGACACCTAAATTTCAGAAGGCTCTGGATTGAAAGTGGTTTGAGATAGAACAACAGTTGTAAACTAGAACTACACCACAAAACAGTAGGTGTTTTTTATGATTTTTCTTTTTTACCCACCACCATTTTTATTTCCTTTTTTTTCTTCTATTCTGCATTATTATCATTATCATTATAATATGATAATATTAATATATATATATATATATAATGCTGCGTCGCATGGCTGCACCACTGCTGCGCATGGACGCACTGTGACCGGGGCCGTAGAAAGAGTGAACACTAACTCCCTACTCGTCAACTTTTTGCTTGCCATATCTCTAAATAACTCCTAAATCCAGCAATACCGCTTCAGCATAAATAGCTTCGTGGCACACTATCTCCGATTTCGCACCCAACAACAGCGCGATTCATTTGCAGCCTGGACGCGGTGGTGTGTCTCCTCTCTGCTCTGACAGCAGGCTGGGACTCGCTCCGAGGGGCTGCTCCGAGACTGACCGCCTCTGAGTCTCCAAACACCACCAAAGTTTTCAATAACACCAGAAAAAATCGCTAGGAGGATATGACAAAAAAAGTAGTTTGGATGGGATTTTTTTAATAATTTTTTTGGATGGGATTTCCTCGGATATTTTGCATTGAAGCATGACGTTTTTCTGAGTGAAGGTCTAGGTATGGGATGTCTGCCAACTAGTGGAGGGGAGTTTGAAGAAAATATAACACTCTATTAAGAGAAAACAGCTGTTTGATTCAGTACAGTGTCATGTCGCAATTAAAACAATTAACGGTAAGTTAATGCTTAATAAGCATGTTATGCTTGGTTAATGCTTAAGCATAACAGTCAGTTAATGCTTAGTAAATGGTTATTAAGCATTTCCTTAGCATTTATTAATAGTTAGTTAATGATGAGTTTATGTTCAGTATGCATTTCTTAAGCATTAACTAACAGTTCATGAACGTACCCTTATTGTAAAGTGTTAACCAATGTGTCTTATTTTGTGACATAACAGTAGTGTGAAATTGGAACTGATGATGTCCATGGAAGAAAAAATAGATGAAAACATTACAGCTACCTCTTAAATGTTTTGTTCTAATTGTGTAACGGTTGGGTCTGGAGGACACAGGCGCGGAGACAGTATAAGTAAAATATGATTTATTTCAGGAGAAACCAGCAGGGTGTTAGGACCGTGATCCGGGGAGGGAAACTGGCTGGCATGGGGGTCCAGGGAGAGAGCAACGGGGCAAGTCCAGGGGGCTGAGTGGAAGCAGGCTAGAGCAGGCAGGCAGGAGGGGTCCGAGGAGTAGTGCTGGAGAGCTAGGGCTGGAGCTGGTGGCTGGAGTCAGGCCGGGAGAACTGTGGCAGAGAAACAGGGGTTAACCAGGAAAAAATGCAAAAAAAGCAGAGCTGTAAACAGGTGAGCAAGAGAGTGAACTGACTGTATGAAAACAGAAGTTACAATCTGGCAGTGTCTGGAAGGTAGGCCCGGGTATATGTAGCGCAGTTGATGAGGATTGAAGGCAGCTGTGAATGTTGTTAATTGACTCCAGCACACCTGGCTCCACCCCTGCAATTAGCTCAGCACAAAGACAAGGGTGAAAGGGAAAACACACACAAGGCCAAGGGGCCCAAGCGGGATCATGACAAATTGAATTCTAGCCAGTGTCATTATTCAGAATGTGCAGATAACTCAACAAACACAAAATTAATATGTTTACCATTTCTTCCAGATTTGCATTTTAAATTTAAATTAAATTAGGTTTAATGCTAAACCCGTTTTATTCACCAGGGTAATGACTGAGATCCAGGTGACATCACGCAAGTGGAGAAAGCCAGTAAAGACGCATTCAGACAGTCAAACAGGTTGTAAACAAACTCAGTTTGGACAGAATGAGTTAAACTGAACATGTGTTTAGCTGTGGTGCAGTGAGTAATCCCTCGTTGCACTCTGGTGTCATCGCGTCATTTTCAAATGTGCAAACTAACTTCAGATTGTTTCATCTCTAGGTCGTCCTCAGACGAGCCCTCCATCGTTGCTTCCAGTCATCCCGATTCTCCATACATCTGGCCAGTTCATTGGTACTTTGCGCTCCTGCATCCGTCTTGAGTACATCCACGTAGGTAAGTGTAGGACGTCCTCGCGACCGATGCCCATGGTTTGGTTGGTTCCCATAGTACCAGTTTGCTGGCTGGCAGCTCTTGGTGTCTTTGGCAGTGTCCTGCCAGTCTCATTCTCCTGGAAGCTACTTACTCGCTAACCCTTGGTAATCCTTCATACAGGTTACTGTTAGTAACATGTGTGCTCCTGCTGATGTTTAGTACTGCACGCAGCATCCTGGTGTAGCACCCGTCTAGGGATGCCTTCCTCACCTTTAGGTCCTGCTCGGTTGAGTTGACCCATGAGCCCAGATACTTAAAGTCCACAACTTCCTTCAGCACAGTGCCACCAGTTGTTGTCAGTGGTTGATGCTCCGGTGAGATGTTGTAGGTGATGACCTCTGTTTTCTTGGCGTTTAGCCTAAGGCCGACCTTGGCGCACTCCAGCTCCACTCTGTTCAGGAGTTCCTGTGCTTGCTCCACGTTGTTGGAGAGCAGGCTGATGTCATCCGCGTAGTCCAGGTCTGTCAGGACAACTGCAGGGTGTCGCTTTGACCTCCTTTGGGTTAGGGTGAAGCCAAGGTCCTGCTCCCGCCCACTGATGGCTTTTCTGAGTGCGTAATCCAGGACTATGATGAAGAGGAAGGGGGCTAGTGTGTCCCCTTGCATTACTCCAGCCAGGATATCAAACTCCTCAGTGTTGCTATCTGGGGTAACCACCTTGGACCTTGTTCCTGCGTGCATGGTCTCAATAGCCCGGAGTAGGTTGGAAGGAACACCGTAGGCCTTAAGGATCTTCACCATCGTGCCTCTGTGGATCGAATCAAATGCCTTTTTGAAGTCGATAAAGCACAGTACAGCTGTCAGGTTATCCTTCTTCACCTCCTCGATCATTCTCCTTAGTGCCAGGATCTGGGTTGTGGTGGTTCTCCCTTTGCGAAAGCCATTTTGGTTCTCCCTCAGGTGAGGGTCGATGGCGCTCCTGATCCTGTTTAGTATCATGCGGTTGTATACCTTTGCCGTGATACATGTCAGGCTGATGCCCCGGTAGTTGTCTGGCTTTGAGAGGTCTCATAGTGTGCTTCGGCCGGAAATCCAGACCTGCCGCTAGGCGCTGGCAAATTAAATTTGCTGCACCTGTTGGTCTGGACACTCTCCATTGAAGCTCATTAAATGTCAAGAAATCCTGAGCTACGTTTCAATTGGTTCTATCTGATATGGGCGGGCCAGTCGAAGATGTGATAGTAAACATCAAAGATGGCTGCGGATATGTTGTTTGAGTTTGAGACGGCTTTGGCTAGCCTGGAGATCTAGACCCTGATATCTTGAACGATAGAGGGTCTGGCCATGATCAAAAGTCATTTCCAACTCAAGGGGCGGCTCCTACTCGTGCATTTCAAATGCCACTGCACGCAATTGGATAGCACTACAACCAATCAGAGCGATGCACAAGGTGACGTATTAAGCCCTGTTCGTTTAGCGAACAGCTGTTTAACTGTTAACTTAAACCTTTGCCGTGGTCCGTCGGCAAAACAGAACATTCCACTTACTTGCTAATGAAAGATTTGAGTGCTGTCTTCCACATCGTAAAATGTCGAGGCCAAAGCCGTCTCAAAATCAAACACCATATCCGCAGACATCTTTGATGATTACTATCACGGCTTCGACCGTGCACGCACAGCAATGTCGTCATCCGGTTACGTCCGCCCCAGAGCACCATACAAAGGGCTCTGGCCCGCCCATATCAGATAAATTGATTTGATTGGTAGCTCAGGATTTCATGACATATTTAATGAGCTTCAATTGAGAGTGTCCAGACCAACAGGCGCAGCAAATTTAATTTACCAGCACCTAGGGGCAGGTCTGGAAAGGCCAGGCTAGGCTTTGTCCTCAAACCTTTACGATTTGGGGGGCGCCCTTAGCTCAGTTGGTAGGGCGTCCCCAGCAGCAGACCCAGGTTTGATTCCCGCCCACGATCGTTCTCTGCATGTCACTCCCCTCTCTTCCCCATTTCACCTCTTTCTCTCTGCACTATCAATAAAGCATAAAAATGCCCAAAAAAACATATCTTAAAAAAAAAAAAAAAAAAAAATACGATTTGGAAGACGACACTCAAATCTTTCATTGGCAAGAAAGAGGAATGTTCTGTTCGGCCGACTGACCACGGCAAAAGCTTAATTTAACAGTTAACCCGCTGTTCGCTAAACGAACAGGGCTTAATACGTCACCTTGTTAATTGCTCTGATGGGTTGTAGTGCTATCCAATTGTATGCAGTGGCATTTGAAATGCACAAGTAGGAGCCGCCCCTTGAGTTGTGCTACACTGGAGCAGGAGTGGATATGTGCAGTGTCTGTTAAAGCATGTTAGCATGTTAATATAAGCTTTAAACTCAAAGCAGATAAGCCTTTCTCTGTATGACAAAATGTTATACATGTTGTTGTATGTTTTGCATATATATAGATTTTTCGCTACATCGCAAAAACTGTCAGTCACCAAAACATACTCCTCCTACAGTTTTCGTCTGATTTAGACGAAACCAAAACCATTATGCTCTACCGACTCCCACGAGTAAGAGTTGTATACAGAATTTTTCTACGACCATCGGAAGACCAAATGGTAGCGCTTTAAAGATTAAATTTTTCGATATGGAACATTTCTTCTTCTTTTTATTCTGCCACGCGTAAAACTGGTGCTGCAGCCCAAACCGTAAAGGTTTGGGACATGCAACTTGCATGACTAGATCCATGTCCATGCCTGGTACGCAGAGAAACAAATTCAGACATGCCGGCCACTAGGTGGCGCTACAAAAAAGGAAACCGCGTTTGGGGCTATAACTCCCACACCGAACGTCCGACAGTCAAACACTTTATATCCACAGATGCACACAAGTCAGCTGCATCTTTTGAGATAGGCCATGCCCTTTTGCGATAGGATAGATATTTTGCTACGTCGCAAAAACTGTGTCAGTCACCAAAACACACTCCTCCTACAGTTTTTTTTGGACGAAACCAAAAGCATTATGAAAAGTTGTATAAAGAATTTTTCTACGACCATGGGAAGACCAAAACGGTAGCGCTTTAAAGATTCGCGCAAAACCCTTTAAAAAAAAGGAGGGTTTTCTTGAAACTCAAGGGACACTATCATAGGGCATACCTGAGCCTATGAAAAAAATATGGCCAAGAAATTCCTATGTGGGCGGGACTTATTAAAATAATTAGTTTTTCAATTTGTTTCCCTGTTTTGGCGGGAAATCATAAAAGTGTCTTTACTATGGAGAGGCTGACAATCTGCTTTTGCTCATAACTCCCCAACCAAACATCGCACATTCAAAAACTTGACATCCACTTGTTCGGTACATTGAGCTGCATCTTTCTATCTGACAGCTGATAATTTTGCGAATGTCATCCATAGGGGGCACCAAAACCACAAAAAGCAAATAAAACGTGTTTGGCTATAACTCCCACACCGAACATCCCACATTCAAAAACTTTACATCCCCGGATTCCGTGAAGCGAGGGGCTGGCGCCGTGGACGACGACGCCCGATCCCGAGTCGCGTGGAAGGCTTGGCCCCCGTTCACAACTGCTTGCAGTTCTAGTTTAAACTTGAAACTACCTCTGTGTTTACTGTGATGGCATTGTGATACATTGAATATGCACTGTTGTAAAGTAAAAGTGTAACTATTTTTCACAGTTTAAGAAAGTATATATTTAGAGACTGATGCTGCAGATGCTTCTTTGTAAAAAGTTATAATTTCAATAAAAAAATTGGAACAAGTTAGTACATTTTATTTCACCCTCCACACAGATGTATCTTTACCACTGATATACACTCACCGGCCACTTTATAAGGTACAGCGGTTCATTTTCTTGTTAACACACATAACTAATCAGCCAATCACATGTCAGCAACTCAATCCATTTAGGCATGTAGACCTGGCCCGTCCAACTTATTGAGGTTGAAACTGAGCAACAGAATGGGGAAGAAAGGGGTTTTAAGTGACGTTGAATGAGTATGAGTATCTCAGAAACTGCTGATCTGCTGGGCTTTTCAGTCCAAACCATCTCTAGGGTTTACAGAGAATGGTCGGAAAAAGAAAAAATATCCAGTGAGCAGCATTTGTGCTGACGTAAAATGCCTTGTTAAAGTCAGAGGTCAGTGGAGGATGGGCACTGGTTTGAGATGATAGAAGGCAACAGTAACTCAAATAACCACTCGTTACAACCAGGGTATGAAGAATACCATCTCTGAACGCAAAACACAACCAACCTTGAAGCAGATGGGCTACAGCAACAGAAGACCCCACCGGGTGCTACTCCTGTCAGCTAAAAACAGGAAAATGAGGCTACTTCTCACAGGATCACCAATATTGGACAATAGAAGATTGAAAAATCATGCCTGGTCTGATTAGTCTTGATTTCAGTTGCGACATTCAGATGGCAGGTTCAGAATTTGGCATAAACAACATGAAAGTATGGATCCATCCTGCCGTGCACCATCAACCACGCCATGTTCAAAGTCACCTAAAACCCCCTTTCTTTAGTACATTGTCTTGACCACCTTTAAATGCCTAAATGCATTAAATTGCTGCCATGGGATTGGCTGATTAGCTTTTTGTTTTTATAAGCCATTGAACAGGTGTACCTAATAAAGTGGCCGGTGAGTGTATACCAGGTGTTTAATAAAAGAAAACTGCAGTGCATTAATTACACCTGCAACAATAACCTGACCTACAAAAAATAATCAACTGCCTTCATAAACCACCTCATGTTTACTGTCCTGGAATTGTAAAGTACTGGAAAACCACAATTCTGAAATGGTAGAGATAATAGAAAAATGTAAAGGCACCTGTCAATATGATTTTACAAGTATAGAGTAGAAATACTTAAATGTTACCTGAGTGAAAATAAGTAGGGAAAATGTACTTAAAGTCAATACTCTCACTGATATTACTTTAAGTACTAGATATAATGTCCTATTACATTAGATTACATTAAAAAAATTACTAACTTCAATGGATTTCATGTGAACGTAGGTATGGAAGTAAATGAGTGTCATCGGATATTGAAAATAAAAAGCCATTGAATTTAAAGCACTGACTAGTTATGCATTGAAATCATGTATCTGAATTGTTTGCCTCTGAATCTAACTCATTTTAATCAACTAATTTTCACCTTTATTTTACAATGTTCTCGAATTCAAAATCAAATATTCAACTTTAAAAAATTAAACGTGCCAATTTCAACTGCAAAATCCCATGTATGAAATTCAGATTAAAACTTTGGGAACCCAAGGAAGAGCAATCGATCATAAATGCTAGATCCCGTTCAACAAAGAGAGCAAGTGGGAATATCAGGTTTTAGCCATGTCAAACGGCAACGCAAGTAACGATGGTGCTTGGGTGAGTACAAACATGTTTCTATATAGGGAAGAATATAATGGCTAGCATATATATAGAAACATGTTTGTACTCACCCAAGCACCATCGTTACTTGCGTTGCCATTTGACATGGCTAAAACCTGATTTGCCTTCCTGTATCAGTCAGGGGTATCCAAGGCAACGAGCCAATATTCCCACTTGCTCTCTTTGTTGAATGCGATCTTGCGTCTATGATCGATTGCTGTTCCTTGGGCACATGGACCTACAAAGACAGCGCATGCCTATTTATCTCCAAACGCAATGCGCATGTGTGAGGGTGGAGCCGTGACGTAAGCGTTACCAGGGGAAATTGTTTCGGTGTTTACAAGAAACCAAAACCGTTGTCTTTTCAAAGAAATTCGCTGTTTTCATGTAAATGATATAGTGCATCCGCAAGAATATTTTCGCGTATGCACCGTTTCGTGTTGTCGTTTAAACAGCCCCTAAATGTCCCAGCAAACTATTGATCTTTGCTTTGGGTCCAAAGCAGCTATGGGATTTGAGACAAAGTGTTTGACACAGAGCAACACACATCCTAAAATCAGGGAATATGAATACATATATTTTTTTTTTAATTAACATGTACAAACTAGGTGTGTGCAATAATCATCGCCAACGATTCTATCTTAATTGTTGTTTTAACAATGTGTTAAATGTTTTCTGAGGAAAGAAATACATTCAATAATGCTGGAGCTTGAGGATAGACATGATTAGTTTTGAGGAACACTAAATGTAAACACAATTTTTGTTTACAAGAATAAAAAAAAAACTTGGCAGAGAATTGGCTGGATAACAGCCGCCAAAAGCTGAAGGGTTATGGCCCAATAGACAATCTTTCAAAAGGCTGTGGCTAAAAGGGACGGGTCTATACTCTGGGGAAGGGATGGGAGCAGGTGTTCAGATGGATGAGGTGATGAAACGATGCAGAATGATTCAAACAAAGCAAGGACTATACTGCAGCAAAACAATGGGAATGATAGAAGGAACTAGATCAGGGGTCTTCAACTGGCGGACCCCGGTCTGGACACGGACCCAGTGATGGTCCTATCTGGACCAGTGACCAATTTAAAAATTCATTTAAAAAATATTATTCTACGCTCAGACGCATGCGTCGCTTTTTTTTTCTCTCATCCAAATCACACCGCTAGCCTACTCCATTCCATGCCCCTCCTGCACGCAGATACACCAATCACAGTAAATATGTAAGTATGTTCCCTCCCCTTTTCACGGCGTAATGGGAAGTTTTGTAAAATAAATTAAAGTAACAAGCGTTCCCTGCAGTGCTGCTGTCTTGACGACGCACGCTTCCTTATCGAGCGCCCTACATTAACGGACTGTAGGCTTTATAACAGCATCTGATGCAGTTTGACCATCCACTTACACCGGCTCCCTCCGACAGCTCACTGCCACCGCCCCCGCACAGTTCACAGCAAACGGCGCGTTCCGACAGTTCGCCCCCCGCCCCTGTGGGCCAAACTAAACAACAGTTAGATACAAAGTTTGTACTGTAAGAATTACAACATTGGATAGCAACAGGACAGACCTTTTCAATCACCTGAAAAGAAAGTCAAAGGATGAGGATCCAGGACTTCCGGTATGCGACCACTGACTGTTTGGCGTTGATGGGCCGCAGCAGCCAGAAAGGGCAGAATTCAGACGATATCCTGCCGCCGGACCTCGACAAGCTCCGTGCTGTGCTGCTATCCGACCTCACAACAACCCTTACTACAACCATGAAAATGGTAGTGAGTGAAGCCTTGATGCCCATTTCTGCTGCCTTAGATGCCGTCAAGTCGACCACCGACTCGCTCAACCTGAAGACAACCGCCATGGAGACAGCCCTGTCTGACCACAGCGACCGGATCACCGCCCTCGAGGAGAAATTTACTCATTTGCAGTCTGAAAATATACAGCTGATGGCTAAGACCGAAGATTTGTGTTGGGAATTCATAAGGGGTAGATTTGGTCAAAGTCAAGAATATTATTAATTTCAAGGAAATTATAATATTTAATAAAAATGTTAATTAATGATCAATTAAATTAGTCAAGCTAATCAAATTACTTATTAATACCTACGGAGCACCACCCTTTGAGAAAGGGAACTCTATACCAAATCAGAAAAACAGTCACAATGTTCAAGGGATTTATCTTAAAGAATGTCACAGTTGGTTACAATGTACATTTAGGATAATAAAGGAGTGAATATTCGAGCATCGACCTTATTTACCAGCATTTAGTGAAATACAAGACACAAATATCACAGACACTGCTTCTTAAAATCAAAAAGGGAGGGTTTATTCACTTGGGCAAGTTGATTAAAACGATACACACAAGTCAATAACCATCTAATCTAAATCAAGAATAGCATCTACAAACACAAGCATTAATAAGAACAGTTTAGAATCAAACCCACAGGCTATAGTACATATATGTGTACCAATGAGTGTGTGGGTGTGGGTGTGGGTGTGTGTGTGTGTGTGTGTCAAAGCGGGAGGGGTGGGACACCGCCCAAACAGCTCGTGACGCTTGCGTCACGTGGAGGGGACGCCAATGGCGGCGCAATCACGTGGCGGAAACGCCCTAACTTAAATGTGACGGTATAGGAACAACTGGTTGTAAATAGCAACGGAATAGCGTCTGTGGTTACAAAATGGCACGGACCGACTGTCCTTAAGCAATGTGAAGTTTGAAACACCAACGCAATCAATGCTATATACGTTAACAGTCGTGAGGGGAACAATAAAAAGGGGAAGCGTATGTGTGTGAGTGTAGCCTAGGTATAAGGTTAGTATAGAGAGGAAAGAGAGAGAGAGAGACCAAATAAAATCTCGCCACTACGCAGTGCATTCGCTGTTCACCCCGATCAAATACAACCACCCACTCTACAAGTGATCTCATAGAATGTGTGGTGTTTCTGAGTTGATCAGAGGGGAACAGCGGCTAAAGCCCTGAGTATTGTGACGGCAATCAAAATAATCAACACAACTCCCGTCTAACGGGAGTAACACAATGAGTAACCTAATAAGGCGGTTATTGGATAAGATAACTCAGTCAGAATTACAATAAAACAGGAAATAAACAGGACTCGTCAGTCCGCTAGCTTTAACAAAGTTAAAGCCCATGGAATAGATATCTAAATTAGCCCAGACAAATGCCTACTTGAACCGTTATCCGACGGTGAAGTTTTGGGAAGCGAGGAAGGGGTGATGTCCGAGAGGGGTGCGCTCCACACGGCAGGAGGTCAGCGGGTCCCCGCTGGCTCGACTGGAGGTGGTGGTGGAGGTCTTGCTTCTCGGAAAAAGAGGACGGGAAGGTCGCGGTCCGCTGGTTTGCCACGGCCGTGGCTCGGGCGTCTTCGGCGGGTTGCGGCGTTGAGGAGGGGAGGCACTTCCAAAGTCTTTTGCGCGCGTAGCGCTAGGCTAGCCTGTAGGCCTACAGGCTCTTTCTCCGTCTGGCAGGAGGAGAGAATCGGCTGGATCGTGGTTCAGCCGCGGTAAAGGAGAGATTTCAGTGATGAAAGCCTCCTTTTTGGAATCCAATGAAGGAAAGTAAAATCCTTAATGCATAGAAACAGTCTCGGCCGGCGAGAATAAGACTGAGGGAGGTCAGAGTTTAAACTTCGAAGCACCCGCTTACGTGAAGGGATCACTGCAAAGGCGCTTGATTTTGGGGTGCTTGCTAGTTTTGTGAATGCGGGGTCACATGTCTGAAACTCCGAGATCGGCCAATTGGGGAGACAATCCTTATCAGAAGTCATAAAACTAGGCTTGGTCCCTTTTGTTTTATTACCCTTTGTTCTGGGGTTTTTGGTTTCCCAAAAACTCAAACCAAGGCTTGAAAAGGGGGAAGTAGGCCTCCTTTTTCCAATAGGCTTGTACTGTACTTTGTAGCTTTGCTGTAGGCACAACATTTGGAAACATGGTCGTGTCGCAATAATCTATGCATGATTGGAATCCCGGAGAAGACTGAGGGAGCAGACCCAGTAAAGTTCATGGCTACCTTTTTCACCGAGGTCCTCGGCGCCGGCTTCTTTTCTTCTCCGCCGGTCCTGGATAGAGCTCACCGCATCGGCCCAGCACGCTCGGCTGAGGAGGGCAGGGGGGCCAGGCCGAGAGTATTCATTGTCCGGTTCCACTACTTCAGCGATAAGGAGCGTGTTCTGAGATGAGAGAGGGACGCACAGCAGCTCAAGTACCATGGACAGAATGTTTACTTTTTTCCCGACATGACCACCAACATCGCTAAGAAGAGAGCATCCTTTGCTGGTGTGAAACGCTGCCTATACGAGAATAAAGTCAGGTGTTCCCTCCTGTTTCCTGTCGTCTGATGATTCTCAGACTACTGAACTCTCTCATCCTGTAAGGTAAAAAAGACTTTAGCCTAGATATTGGCCACTTAAAGAATATTTTCCAGCTGATCTGTGTGGGGTGTTGTTGTTTATTTTTATCTACTCCATCCCCACACAGGCTTTAGGATATTGTTATAAAACACACTGTTTTAGTGATGAACGTTAATAGGGTTTCCCAGCTGAGTTGCGTGTGTTTTTTTTCTTTTTTTTCTTGTTTATAACACATCGTTTTGTTGATCACTGTTATCCGGCCCCATCCAATCGCCCAAAGTTTTATTTTGTTTAAATCAATTTATTTTATTATATAGGCCTAGTTGTTTTAAAACTAATATACATCCAGATTAAGATATCCTTTGCAGACTACTGATATTTTTGCTCATCACCCTGTGGCCGAACACTGATCCTGTGCGTTCCATGCCCCTTTTTATTTTATTTTTTTTCCTCTCTTTTTCTTTGGGCTCTCTTATTGGCTGGATATGCTAGGCAAACAGTGCCTAAATATGTGACTTTTCTCAATTGTGGTGTTCATTTGTGTTTTATATGCACCCACGGTGCTCTGTTTGAACACTCGGAGCCTCTCTGCATGAAGAGAGGATAGCGTTTTCTTTTTCTGTCGAGATGCAACGGAAGTTTAAACCTACATTCAACCTGCCGTCTTCATCGTTTGGGGATGAGGACATTGGGTTTGGGGGGTGGGGGGAGGGTTATCCTTAGGGTATTTTCCCTCACTTTGATTTCTTAAATCTCTATCTGCCGATATTGTGTTCCTCCAAGAAACTCACATTAGACCATCAGAGCGGAACCGGCTGCGCTGCAGATGGGCAGGACAGATATTTCAATCCACATTTTCAAGCAAAGCCCGCGGTGTGGCAATTATTATTAAGAAAAACATAGATTTCAAACATATCTCTACAGTAAGTGACCCGAATGGTCGTTTCCTTATAGTAACTGGGTTCCTTTGCTCTGTTCATGTAACACTTCTTAACATTTATGGCCCAAATATTGATGACGCTGCCTTTTTCCGTAAAACCTTTGTTACCCGACCTTTCGGGCACAAATGTGTGTTAACAGAATTTAATTTGCTTTATTGTATAATATTTTAATGCACAATACATGCTTTCTGCCTATTGAACTTTGTCCCAGAACCTGAGAACTCCAAAGTGTTTTGCTACAAGTTTGTTGTTTAGCCTTGAAGAAGATTTTGGCCCATACAGAGGTATGACGCATTCATGCACAGTAGTTGAGGAGAAAAGACTCCCTAAATTTCCCATACCCTGTTATCTGCCTAATTGAGAACATTTCTGCTTTCGCCAGCAAAAACAAGGGCTGGACACACCAAACTTAGTATGTGTTTGCGCACACACCACCTTCTCTTGCATATAATCCCATGTACACTGTTCATTCGATGTATTCAACCATGTATCAATCCAGGTACATTGTTGTTTGACCCTTGTATGCTGTTTGCAAGTAAATTCACCTGCTTCCAAGAAGGCCTGACTCAGTTTCAATTATTCAAACACTTGGTGAAATAATTCTAGTAACAAATGGTCCTTCGAGTAGCCGGATCCAACATCTTCTTCTCTGGACAAGACGAGCCTGCACCGTGACGACGGGGGAGTCCACGACTCTCGACAAAAGACCTCCAGTGAACATTGCTACAAAAGAGGCTGTCAGCAGACTCTACTTGGACGGAGGAGGGGTGACGGAATCCAGAGCCAAAACTGAGCGAGTCGGGGCTTTCTTGAAATCAGGTGAATATAAACAGCTGATTTTGTTTTGTCCAGGAATTAGGAATTCCTTTGTTTTATGTATTAGGTAGATAAACTAGTTTATGAAGCAGTATTTCTCATGGTTTTACCGTAAGGGAGAATAACTGATCGTAGTGTTTGGGAAAATGCACTAAAGAGAAAAATATTTCAACCTGTAGTGTTTGGGGAGATGCACTAGAGACAAACCTATCTCAGCCTTTGGTGTTTGAGAATTTACACTGTCAAAAACAAAAGTCTCACGTACGTAATTAGATGATCATTAGTGTGGGGTCGAGGGTGGTCCCTTTATTCTGACAGGTATATTTTGTTCCATTAAACTGAGAGTTTTGTAATTCGGGAAGGTTTTGTGGAAACAAATTGATATCTGGCTACTTGTTGTTACTTAGCCTGGGGATATAGTACTGCTCCAGGGAGTTAGTCTATGACAGGTTATTTATTTGTTTTGTTTTGTTATGTTTGTCAATAGTCTACAACTGCAGAGTAGACTTATTAGTTTTATTTAGAATACATCACATAGGGTGTTCTAGTTTTAAATTGGTGAATTTTGTTAATCAATTGGAGGGAATAGGGGTGTTCGTCCTGTTAAATTGATTAGATTTTACATTTAAAAAAAAATTAAATTACTTGTAAGCAACTGCCCCTCTTACATATGATCAAATATCTGACTTTACATTTGATCCAAGCCCCCATCGAGAACAGTAAAGAGAAAGGTGGTGGCCAAAGAGATGAATAAGAGAATGTTGTTGAAAGTGTAAGAGGAAAAAGATTGTTTGGAACTGATTGTTTATGGATGTTATAAAGAAAGAAAAAGTATGTAGGGGAAGGGAGATAAAAGGTTTTGTAAGTGTGCATACAATTGTTATGCTGTTATGATGGGTTATAAAATGCTTGTCTCCTAAAGATGACCAGAGTTCTGACTAAATTGCTAAACACTTTAAAGTTTAGAGCTAAATATCTTGCCAAATCCAAGCCCCATAGTGAACCTTAAAGATTAAAGGTGCAGTCAATCATTTGAAGTCCCAGCATAAACTTAAAAAAGCGTCCCTTTGTGTTCTTTTTATGAAAATGTTCACTGAAAAGAATTGTTCAATGCTTTTGATTTGAACTACAAGTTAAAGGGGATTTTTATGCTGAAAATATGATCATAATGTGTATTGTTGATATAAATTGATTCAAAAACTGGTTAACTGTAAAGACACCTATACTTAACCTACATGTTAACTTTTGTTATTTGAAGAACAAACTATAACACCATGTCAGATTTGGAGAAGTAGAGAGCTTCTCAGGAATGTGGTGTGTGTGTGAATCAGTCCCATGCAGAAAAGGGAGGGCCTGTCTCACTGACTGCCTGTGTGTGCTTGAATGCTGCCCAAACACAGACAAAAAATTGTGAACTGAAGAATGAAATCAAACCTATCCTAAAATGTTGTTGTGCGTTAATTGTGACATCTAAAGCAAGCAAAATGGATAGGATGATATTTTAGAAACAACCCTGGCAGAATGATGAGCATTTCTTTTGAGAACATGTTACTGCTCAAATTCATTCTGTTTCAGATGCAAGGAGAAGACGACGCTGACCATGCTTCAATAAGGACAATTGGACACTGAGGAACAATCTGAATCGGTTATGGTAATATCCTACATAACCATTCCCCCAGTGACTGTGATATGAAGGACACTTTGCGTCAAAATGCCACAAAAGGACTTGTTGACCATCAAGACGATCTTGGTTCCTGTTCCCTGGCTTCTGCAAAGGACTGTCCTCTCTGAAACTGTACATAAACGATGTTGCACCAGTACACAAACTTGCATTTTCACAACTGTGATGTTGATGTACTTGATATTATTCTGCTTGACTGAAATATATTTACTCATATGCTTTGCCCTTTTGCTTTGAAGTGTTGCAGAAAGTTGCATTAAATATTATAAAAAGGGTGGAATGTTAACAGAATTTAATTTGCTTTATTGTATAATATTTTAATGCACAATACATGCTTTCTGCCTATTGAACTTTGTCCCAGAACCTGAGAACTCCAAAGTGTTTTGCTACAAGTTTGTTGTTTAGCCTTGAAGAAGATTTTGGCCCATACAGAGGTATGACGCATTCATGCACAGTAGTTGAGGAGAAAAGACTCCCTAAATTTCCCATACCCTGTTATCTGCCTAATTGAGAACATTTCTGCTTTCGCCAGCAAAAACAAGGGCTGGACACACCAAACTTAGTATGTGTTTGCGCACACACCACCTTCTCTTGCATATAATCCCATGTACACTGTTCATTCGATGTATTCAACCATGTATCAATCCAGGTACATTGTTGTTTGACCCTTGTATGCTGTTTGCAAGTAAATTCACCTGCTTCCAAGAAGGCCTGACTCAGTTTCAATTATTCAAACACTTGGTGAAATAATTCTAGTAACAATGTGATTGCTGCAGGGGACCACAATGTAATCCTTGATTGGCATATGGACAGGTCATCAAAGAAAACAAGCTACCCTTCTAACTCATCTACAGTTCTGAAAAACTTGATTTCAACTACTAATTTAGTTGACATCTGGAGAATACAGCACCCCACAGATAGAGACTTCTCTACTCTCTAATGCACAATTTGTATTCTCGTGATTATTTTTTATTAGACTCAAGACTCATACCCAATGTAATAGATACCAAATATCACAACATCCTGATCTCGGATCATGCCCCAGCGGCCATTATTCTTGACTTTAAGAGATCGAAACAGCGAGCTAATTGGCGGTTACGCCCTTCATTGCTCAACGACAGAATTTTTTGTAAATACAAGTCGGGAAAAATCACTGAATATTTAGAGACCAACGATACCTCGGATGTCTCTGACTTCACCGTGTGGGAAACTTTTAAAGTGGTCATGAGAGGTTATATCATTTCATATGAAGGGTCTTTAAAGAAATCTAGAGAAAGACGTTTAACCCTTTAGGCGCCACAGTCGCAAAATTGCGACAAGACGCTTTACTGAATCAAACAGCTGTTTTCTCTAAATAGAGTGTTATATTTTGTTCAAACTCCCCTCCACTAGTTGGCAGACATCCCATACCTAGACCTTAGCTCAGAAAAACGTCATCCTTCAATGCAAAATATTCGCGGAAATCCGGAAATCCCATCCAAAAAAAAATAAATAAAAATCTCATCAAAACTTTTTTTGTCATATCCTCCTAGCGATTTTTTCTGGTTTTATTGAAAACTTTTGTGGTGTTTGGAGACTCTGACGTGAAAGCACGTTTCACTCTGCAGTTACTGTGCTCATTGCTCAACGAGCAGCGGGTGCTGCCGCGAGCCCCTCCCCGACCAAAAGCACTGACAGGCGGTCAGTCTCGGAGCAGCCCCTCGGAGCAGTCCGAGCCGGCTGTCAGAGCAGAGAGGTGACACACCTCCACGTCCAGGCTTCAAATGAATCGCGCAGTTGTTGTGTGTGAAATCGGAGATAGTGTGCCACTAAGCTATTTATGCTGAAGCTGGATTTAGGAGTTATTGAGAGAATATGGCAAGCAAAAGTAGGGAGTTAGTGTGCACTCTTTCTACGGCCCCGGTGCGTCCATGCGCAGCAGTGGTGCAGCCATGTGACGCAGCATTATATAAATGTATTTTTCATTTCATTTCATTTAACTTTTATTTATCCTCGAGACCAATTGAGGGGTGACCCTCATTTACAATGACGTCGAGTTCAAACAAATTCAAGGAAAA
This sequence comes from Ammodytes marinus, assembly GCF_949987685.1. Classification (NCBI taxonomy): domain Eukaryota; kingdom Metazoa; phylum Chordata; class Actinopteri; order Uranoscopiformes; family Ammodytidae; genus Ammodytes; species Ammodytes marinus. Next base: position 30,554,384 of record NC_137212.1, read on the forward strand.
ACAACAATACATACAATATTCAATGCAAATACATCAAGTACACAACAGAGAGAACAAAACTATTGAATATGAATATATATATATATATATATATATATATTCATATTATCATATTATAATGGTAATAATAATAATCATAATAATAGAAGACAAAAGTAAATTAAAATGGGTAAAAAATCTAAAATCATAAAACGTGCCTGTTTTGTGGTGTAGTTCTAGTTCTAGTTTACAACTGTTGGCTTACAACATAGTGGACATCATAACAAATGGATGGAGGGGGTGAACTTGATGAAATAAGTTCAACTATATTTCAAAATATCAGGTATTTCATGGAAATGACATAATCCAACATGGCCACCGCCATATGACGTCATAATATGCTAATTAGATGGAAACAATTACTCCCTAGATAAACTTTAGGTCATTCTCAATATTTGACTCATTTACACTTTGTCTCTATCTCAAACCACTTTCAATCCAGAGCCTTCTGAAATTTAGGTGTCAAAATCTAGTATTTTTAAAAATAATACCCGGCGCCTAAAGGGTTAAAGGATATTGACTTGGAGCTCACCTCGCTGGAGACATTATACAAAAACACAAATGACCCCCAAACCCTGCAAAATATTCTTAGTCTTAAATACGAGTATAACACTATTTTAACAAGTCAAGTGAGTGATCAGCTTCTCAGACTTAAGCAACATTATTTTGAATTAGGGGATACACCACATACTTTGCTGGCCCGCCAGCTCAGAGGGCAACAAGCCAGCAGATCCATACATACAATAAAATCTAGCAGAGGTGTAGCTTTAACTGACCCGAAACAGATAAATAAGCGCTTTAAGGAGTATTACCAGGAGCTTTATACATCCAAAGCTAACGGTGATATCGACGCATGGTTAAAAAAGCTATACATACCAAAACTAGACAGCGCAAGACAGGGATGAAACTAACCCGTCCTCATATCGACCAATTTCTATGCTTAACTTGGATTTCAAAATGTTCACAAAAATTCTGGCAAATAGACTAAACAAATGTATAGAACCCATTATTCACACAGATCAGACCGGGTTTATCCCCAATAGGTTTTCATTTTTTAATGTTAGGAGAGTCCTAAATATTATGTATAACAAATTCGACAGCTCTTCCAAACAAGCTGTTCTGTGTCTGGACGCGGAAAAGGCTTTCGACCAGGTTGAGTGGGGGTACTTGCTCAAGGTGCTGGAAGAGTTCGGTCTTGGGGCCCCTTTTATTTCCTGAGTGCGTTTAATATATGCCCATCCCACCGCCTCCATTCTAACAAACCAGGAAAGATCCACACCCTTTGCCCTTCAGAGGAGCACGCGCCAGGGTTGCCCCCTCTCGCCGCTCCTCTTTGCGTTGGCCATCGAGCCCCTTGCTATTAGCATAAGAGGGCACGCACTTATAAAGCCAATATCACTAGTTGGGATGGACCATAAGATCTCTCTGTACGCAGATGACATCGCCCTCTTTGTAGCCGACCCCGAGAATTCCATCCCCCACCTACTCCAGCTAATTAATTATTTTGGTCTCGGGTTACATCATAAACTGGCAAAAAAGTGAACTCTTGTCTTTAACAGCAGATCTGGACCCAACATTCCTAGCCAATACGCAGTGTAAAACAAATCTGGCCAGTATAAAGTACCTGGGCATTAAATTATCTAAAAACCCAAAGTTTTTTTTTAAGTTGAATTTATGGAAAGATTGAACAAACTAAAGGAGAACATAGAGAAATGGAGAACATTACCGATCTCCCTTATTGGCCGTGTAAACGCAGTAAAGATGGCCTCCCTGCCAAGATTTCTGTATCTATTTCAGAATGTGCCAATTTACATTCCTAAATCTTACTTTAAGTCAATTGATTCTATTATAATGCCTTTCATTTGGGGATATAAAGCACATCGGATCTCAAAAGCCCATCTTCAGAAACCCAGGGAGCATGGTGGACTGGGGTTACCATGTTTTTTACACTATTAATGGGCTGCCAATGCTAGAGTGATGGTGTATTGGCAATGTACATATGAAAAAGGCATTAGATCTGGTCTGCCCCCCTGGTTGGCAATTGAAAAAAGCTTGGCCCCAAAAACTTCTCTTACTGCCCTCCTTTTCTCTTCTCCCAGACCGCCTGCCTCCTTTAGAGGAGACCACTTTACCTTGTCCAACGTTCAGAGAATTTGGAACTAAATTAGGAAGGCCTGTGAACTACCGAGCACGACCATACATGCCCCAATCTGGCATAACCATGCCTTCCCCCCATCGTTCACAGATTCAGCATTCAGAGATTGGAGTCGGAAGGGAATAGTAACAGTTGAGGACCTTTATATAAATGGTCACTTTGCTTCATTTGATCAGCTAGTATCAAAGTTTTCACTGTCGAAAGCTCAATTTTTCAGTTATCTACAGTTAAGGAATTATGTCAGACAGAATATACCATCCTTTGAATCCCTGCCCGCAGATGATTCATTGTCCAAAACGTTACTGGGCTCACCAGAAGCTAAAAACCTGATTTCATCAGTTGTGGGAATATTTTTAGACCAGCAGGACAAATCTACTTTAAAAATAAAGCAAGCCTGGGAAAAAGACTTAAACATTGGAATAGCTCACGATGTCTGGGAGGGAGCACTAAAAAGCATAAAATCCTGCTCTATAAACTCGAGGCTTCAGTTAATTCAATTTAAGGTCACACTTGCACTATTCTAAAGTTAAACTGCATAACATTTTCCCAGATCTTTCGCCTTTATGTAACAGATGTAAGATTACAGAGGGTACACTTGCTCACCACTTTTGGGAATGTCCAAATCTTTACAACTTTTGGTGTCTTGTATTTCAATGGTATTCTAAAGTTTTAAATGTTTCTTTAACTCCTGATCCGGAAACGGCTCTGTTCGGGCATTCCACAGCCCTGGAAAAATTGGACCGTAATGCACGCATAATCATGGTTTATGGCATGGTAATTGCTAAAAGATGCCTCCTGAAGCTGTGGAAGTCCGACTTGGCCCCTCAGTTTGATACCTGGCTGAGCGAACTGGTGGGCATTCTACAGTACATGTGGAAAGGCTAAGATACGAGCTGTCAGGCCACTCCCATAAATTCTCCGCTGTATGGGGCCCAGTGCTGCAGCACATAGGGAACTAAAATGTGTGAGGTTTGCCCCAGTTGTTTTTGCTTTGTTTAGTTTTTTTGTGAATTTATAGCTTATTTTCTTAATCATTTTGTCTTAGTTATTTATTTCACTTTTTCTTTCTTGTAATTACTTATTCTGTTTTTTTTTTGTCCTTGTGTAAAAAAAATTTAAAACACACAGCTACAGCCAGCAGCATCAGCAGCACAGTGGAGCACATTCCAACCACCAGACCAAAACAAACTAGATGCTGAAAAAGAAGATGCTTAACAAATATAAAAGTGAGGCATGAATGGCACTGTGAATATGTATTGTGGATGTATTTTGTCTTGTGTCATAACTTTACATGTAATATGTTTAACATATACAGGAATTAATTATAGCAATAATATTTACAATAACTATCAAACAAATTATTAAAACATATATATATATATATATAATTAAATAAGATCCTGAGGGACCAACGAAAAATGAATAAATAAACATAATGTAAAAAGGGTAGGCGCAATAAGCTAAGGCTTCAGCCTACACCTTTTCGATCAATACTATTTATAAGAAATTAATATATAAATTACGATGACAACTTTGTGTTATTTTGTGTTTTTTTTATTATTTTATTTTTTTAACTTATGTAAGTAATGTTGTGAATATGTTTTGATCGAAATAAACTGAACTGAAACTACACAACAACTAACACGTTTAAGAAAGCCACTCCATATGAAAAGACAAGCAAGCTATGCAGAGAGGTAGGCCTGACTGCAGTCACATTTTACCTGGCAAAGGAAATGTACTTTAAGTTATGACAAAAACAATTTTTGAAAGAGTCTGACAGTAAACCAGGTCAACCATGCCTAAGCTACATGTCATTCTTTGAATGTAATCATTAATAAATCAGTACAAAATAATTTTGAGAAACCTGGAACTCAACATAATACTACCATATGATTATCAACAAAACTGTGGCCCCTGAATTTACTGAAACGTGATCAATAGTCTTAACCAGTGAAAAACAAAGGAATCGGGATCAAATCAAGATGGGATCCTGCCATAAAAAAAATGTAGTTAGTTTAAAATGTTGGTAACTGGACCCGTATCAGTATGATATCAAAAGTATGTAAACCCAATTACAAAACAACAATGAACAGTCCAAATCAGTGAATATACATTTCAGGTAAAATAATCTTAATCTAAGCCATGTCCTCTGCTTAAACTAATGATCTACTCAATACTATTCAATATTATACCCATTTTCAGTATCATTACTGACCCGCCACAAAAAGCCATTGGTGTTCTTAAAGGCCTACTTCACCGGTTTGAATATGAAGGTGTATTGAATTCTGAGATCCTATGTAGTATAAATGTGCGAAAAAAATTGAAATCGGTTCATCCTAGCCTGAGAAAAGGCCTTCTCGTGACATCTGTGATGTCACGAGAAGGCCTTCTCGTGACATCACAGAAAGAGAAATATAGGGTTAAAAAAAAAAAACTTACTTTGTAAATATTACTGTGATGTCTTTTACTGTGACATCACAGTAATATTTACAAGTAAGTTTTTTTTAACCCTATATTTCTCTTTCTGTGATGTCACGAGACGGAGAAATATAGGGTTAAAAAAACCACTCTTTCTGCCTTTTCTCAGGCTAGGATGAACCGATTTTAATTTTTTTTGCACATTTATACTACATAGGATCTCAGAATTCAATTCACCTTCATATTCAAACCGGTGAAGTAGGCCTTTAATCTTACTTAAAACAAGAGGACCAAAAACACTGGTGATGAATAAACAAACACATTTGATTACTTTTTATTACAATAGAAATAAGGCGAAAATACATATTTATTTTACATACCGTAGCGCTTTTCATGGTACTCAAAGATACTTTACCATAACGTTAGTACAACAGCAAATTTAAAAACAGATGTAGAAATCAAGCCAACACACAATAAACAAAAACAAAGACGAACATATTAAAAAGTAAGTGTTATAAAAATAAAAAATAGCATATAGAATCAGGTATTACGTAAATATGTAAACTAGATATGTAATGTCATTATGTAAAAACAAATATATATTATAATTTTATCATATTGCCATTGGCTGGAGGCTATTCTGAAGAGGTGCTTCTGACGGTCTTATAGCTGCTGTTGGTGCAGTGAGCCTGGCTGTCAGATTGGGTTGAGTTAGCTTCACTATGGACACTTCCAACTTTCTTTTCACTTCTTCCATCCAGAGACAGACAAGGAGAACAGGCCCAGTGCCTCGTCCCATTATACTCACAGAGATTGGGACGGACAGGCTGGCAGAAACATCACATCCTCTCTCGTTGCATTTGTTTGGTTCAATCACGGCCGAGATGATCGCATTGTAGACATAGGGAGACCATAGAGACCAACGGAGGAATTATTTGAATTCACTTGTGTTGACAGTAACTCATTTCTATCTCAGGACAATATACAGAGTACAGCACAGCACTATGATCAATTTCAATAAGCTAAAAGGAATTGTGGTAATAGCTCTCTGTTTGCCTTCATTTAATGTTAACAACTAAAGTGTCCATCGGATGTGTTAGAAGTCTTAAGCGCCTGTATTTACACCTGTTTACAGCTGAAATAGCATCAGTGTGCTAGTTACACACCTGCTAGCTGTGTAAAAGCCTAGAAATAGGATCAATGATGTTTGGCAAAGCCCGGGACTCCATTTTTTTCTGATTTGAAGAAGCACCTCAAACACGCAGAACAGCTGTTATTTGTAATCCAAAAAAAAAGTGTTTCATGATTCAACATGTAAACAGAGCTCTGATCACGTCCATCGCATTTCTCTGCACGACAAGCTCTTGGAACATGAAGCCGGGCCTTGAACAAGAAGAGAGAGACGGTGTGCCCATTATAATTGCTTTACCTGAGGGTTAGGATCCAGTGAACCGATTCAAATGATGTTGAAACTCAAGCAAATCCCAATTAAATTCAACACAGACAGTGAAAAAAGCTTTGTGCAGTGTGTGTTGTCAGGAAACAGAACAAAAGAGTGATTAAAACTTCTTGTTAAAGGGGGGTAAAGTGTGACACGTCCGCCTCAAAGCAGAGTAAATGTTGGATATCAAATACGTTGCAAGGGGACTTTAACCGATTCCTATCACTGTTTAAATATATCATAAAAAAATCAAGCCTCAAAATTGATAGTGTATTGTAGTTCCTTCCTCCCAAGCTTTTGTGCATCTTTGAGGGGAAACCAGGCTCGTTAAATTGTATCTTAAAAACCAACAGATTCAAGCCTTCATGTCACTGTGCCAGGGTTACACCAACTTATTTCAAATCTGATTTATTTCAAGCGCATTTGGCACAGAGCCGAATAGTATTATGGCCCTCGATCAGAAAACAGCCCGTGGGATGTGTTTTAGGCCACATTAAAGGGGCACTGCAAATAATTTTGCTCATAATGTTTGGAGTATAGATTAATAGAAAGAACGTTCAATAATTTAAAAAAATATACGTTATTGGAAGTTTCTCTTTCACACAGCTTCAGTTGCCAAGCGGTAAAGCTGGTGCTCTGCAGTATAGGTGCACTACTGTTATGTAACTGTTCTATTTGGGAAACAATAAGTACACAGCAATTACCCAACTGTTGTACTGCTCGCGACAATGGCCCTGGGACGGCAAGCAGCACAGCTAGATCAAACAGTTGTGCTAAATTAAAGAGAGCGGGTTATCAGAGCGGGCAGGAGTGTTTGATGTGCACAGATGAGATGCATTATTATGGTAAATAAGCCCTCTCTTATCAAGCTATTCCTAAAGGGCCCGCTGGCTGAGCAGCCCACAGTAGTGTATGCCCTTGGTCAGACAAATACATGTATACACGCACGCACGCACACAAACACACAGCAGTAGCAGTGGCACAGAGCATAAATGCATCTCTGTTGATCTTTTACACTTCACTCCAAACAGCAGTCTGCTCTCCAAATGTCAGTTTTTGGCATAATTTGCTTCTAATCATTGGCAAATACCAGGGAAATGTCACCGTTTTCCAGAGAGGATGAGTTGCGATTGATTTCAAATTAGTACACACACACACACATATATGATATTGCTGATATTTTTATTTTTGTATTTAATTAACGATTGTCTTTCTAAACTGAATCTGACTGCCTTTTTGCACAATTAATTACTTGTTTATTTATACAGAAACTCCTATATTTTATTTTATATGTCATTGTCTATCTTTAGTGTTGTTTCGTATATTTGTTGTTTGTGCCTGTGCACTTTTTACTTTTTATATGTTCACCGCGGGATAGGGGGAAACATTTTCTCGATTCCCTTACATGTCTTGTACATGTGAAGTGTTGACAATAAAGCTGACTTTTCATATATATATATATATATATATATATATATGGGTATATATATATATATATATTCCATATATATACAGTCATATGAAAAAGTTTGGGAACCCCTCTCAGCCGGCATTATAATTGACTCTGCTTTCACACAAAAAAAGATAAAAGTGGTATGTCTTTAATTTACCAGGAACAGCTAAGTACTGGGATGTTTTCCAAACAAAGATTTTTTGAAAAGCAGTATTTAGTTTTATGAAATTAAATAAAATGTTAAAAACTGGCTGTGCAAAAATATGGGAACCCCTGTGGTCTTGCTGATTTTAATGCATGTAACAGCATGTAAAACTGAGGACTTTAAACACAAAATTGGTTGGATTATGTTGTTAAGCCTTGAACCTCATATAAAGGTCTGTATAATCATGATAAAAGGTATTTTAGGTGCCTAAATGCAAGTTCCACTTCTCTTTGACTCTCTGCAGAAGTGAGACAGAATGCGATCATCAAGACAGCTCCCAAAAGATCTTAAAAACAAAGATTATTCATTGTCATGGTTTAGGGGAAGGCTACAAGAAGCTTTCCCAAAGGTTTCAATTGTCAATTTCTACTGTAAGGAACGTTGTCAGGGAATGGAAGGACACAGGCACAGTTGCAGTTAAACCCAGGTCTAGCAGACCAAGAAAAGTACAAGAGCGGCATATGCGGCGGATTGTGAGAATGGTTGCACACAACCCAAAGATCACCTCCAAAGACCTGCAAGAACATCTGGCTGCAGATTGTGTATCTGTACATGGTTCTACAATTCAGTGCAATTTGCACCAAAACATCTGTATGGCCGGGTGATGAGAAGGAAGCCCTTTCTGCGCCCACGCCACAGATACAGTTGCATGGAGTATGCGAAAGCTCATTTAGACAAGCCAGATTCATATTGGAAGAAAATGCTTTGGACTGATGAGACAAAAATTAAGTTATTTGGTCTTTATAAAAAGCAGATGTTTTGGTGCAAATTGCGCTGAATTGTTGAACGATGTACAGATACACAATCTGCAGCCAGATGTTCTTGCAGGTCTTTGGAGGTGATCTGTGGGTTGTGTGCAACCATTCTCACAATCCTCCACCTATGCCGCTCCTGTTTTTTTCTTGGTCTGCCATGCCTGGGTTTAACTGCCACTATGCCTGTGTCCTTCCATTTCCTGACAACGTTCCCTACAGTCGAAATTGACAATTGAAACCTTTGGGAAAGCTTCTTGTAGCCTTCCCCTAAACCATGACAATGAACAATCTTTGTTTTTCAGATCTTTTGGGAGCTGTTTTGATGATCCCATTCTGTCTCACTTCAGCAGAGAGTCAAAGAGAAGTGCAACTTGCATTTAGGCACCTAAAATACATTTTCTCATGATTAAACAGACATTTATATGAGGTTCAAGGCTTAACAACATAATCCAACCAACTTTGTGTTTAAAGTCATCAGTTTTACATGCTGTTACAGGCATTAAAATCAACAAAACCACAAGGGTTCCTATATTTTTGCACAGCCAGTTTTTCACATTTTATTTTATTTCATACAACCAAATACTGCTTTTCAAAAAATCTTTGTTTGGAAAACATCCCAGTACTTAACTGTTCCTGGTAAATTAAAGACATACCACTTTTATATTTTATTTGTGAAAGCAGAGTCAATTATAATGCCGGCTGAGAGGGGTTCCCAAACTTTTTCATATGACTGTATATACACCATAAGGCCGATTGATTCATCCACTTTCATCGTCTCATCTTAATCTTGACAATACACCATGAAATCTCTATTGGGTTCCGGTCAGGAGAGTTGTCTGGCCAATCAAACACAGTAATACTGACATCATTGACATCATTCCAAATGAGGATCACCCCTCAATTGATCTCTCAAGAATAAATAAAGGGTAAAAGAAAAAATGTAATGATTACCACTCGTCAGCCATCCAGTTACGAGTGGTTTTGGCACCGTGGGTAGGGGACAAGTAGGGTTGCAAAGGGGTGGAAAGTTTCCGGTAAACTTCCGGAAACTTTCCACAGGAACTTTCGCTCGGGAATTTTGGGAATATTCCAAATTGGGAATTCTAGGTATTAACTAAATGGCGGTCATTTAAATGATTTTTTTTCATATCCAAACATTAATTTAAACATAAAAACATTTTGTTTTGTCATAGGCAGACATCCATGCAAACTAATACAATAAAAAAACATTACATTTGAACAGATTTATTTGTAAGTAGAACTATCAAGTTTTGATTATTTTATGAACAATCAATAATTTCACTGAACAACAAAAAGATGAATGTTGAGTAAAATATAACTGTCTGACCCAACCCATTCAATAAATTAAGTAAATTGCCCCCCATGTGATGGAGGAATGCACAGTGCATATAGGGGCGTGGCCTCAGTACCCCTGCAGTAGGATGTGTGCTATGTGCAACTTGCAAAGTGTACTTGCATGAAATCTGGTTCTTTTAGTCAAGATTATGCTAAAATATATTTCCCCAACTATATTTAAAATCACTGTTTAAGCCTCTGTAAACCTTGTCTAGTAAAAAGCAATATATGATATCAAGTTGGGTGTCTCGATAAGCTTTAAAAAAACGATTTTTTTACAGTTTACAATGTTTGCTATGAATGAATGAATGATTATCAAAAGTGCGACATTTCTGGTCATATGTAATATTCTATTTTGAGATGCTGGATTTTTTTCATGAGCTGTAAACCGGAATCCTAAAAAGTTAAACAAAAAATGTCTGAAATATATCACTTTATGTCTAATACATCTAGAATATTTTTATGTAACTTTAACTTCTTGAATTAAATTACATTTAAAAAAAAGCGTTTCCATTATATTATAATCATATGAGATGCACCTGTATATTAAATTCAAGTTTCAAAACAGACCCTGTAAGTGGAGCACCAAGAAGCAACAACTTCATCATTTCCGTGTGAGAGATAAACCGCCGTGTGTAATGTCTTCTGCAGAAGTGAAGAGAGTCTTGTGTTAAGAGAAAAATCTTGACGCACAGCTCTTCGTTTATTGTGTGGTGATTTTCCTCTTCATTGAATTAACCAGTGGGCTACACTGTGTCCTGCTGCTATGATGTCACCATAGTAGCGTAAGTTCAATGCCTCTGGCCCCTCTTTAATACACAGTCTATGCACTGACCGCAACTATCCCCGTCCGGCATTAACCCCACCTGCCAAGTAAGGATACTGTCGGCAGTGGAAACACAAAGCTAGGGTTACCGTTCCTTACCAAACCCTATACTGTACCAAACTGAACCGTACTGCTCAGTGGAAAACCAGGAATGGTATAGCATGTGGCTTCATCTCTCCAGTTTGAAGACCTTTCCATCATGGTTGTTGTTTATGACCCCACCTCCTTCAGCCCCGGACAGTTGTTCGGTTCAGGTTGCTGAAAAAAGTTAGTTGCTGAAATAAATGAAGGAGAACAATATTAGAAATAAGAGCATTGGTATGTATGGACACAGGGTAATAATCTAAGGTTAGTGTGTTGTATTGCACAAGGTGAATTACCTCATTTTGTCTGGTGTATACAACTGTGCTACATTATATTCTGCTCTCTGCCAAAACGGTGTTGTTCATTTACTTGCCTGGTAACAAGCACAGCTGTCTAGCTCCCAAATTTAATCCAAAAATATGATTACATTACTCTAATCTTAGCTGCCCTCCATTGGCTACATTTTGAGATGATTATAATCGTTAATTTACAAAGCCATTTGTGGTCATGCACAATTTACCTTTTTGCTATTTTACAGTAGTTTCTTGATCCCATATTAAAACGTGGTTATCTGAGTTCTTCAAGAGCACAATTGTTCTGGCTGTATCTACTAGATGTAATTTTAATTACGGTTGGTTTCCAACTAGGATTGCAATTTTTCCAGGTACATATGCATAAACATTATGCAAATAGGCCAACGTGATAAACATGTTCAGACACACACACAAGCCTTCTGCTGATTATGTTGAAGACTGGTACTTAATATCTGAATGATGCAATCCAAATAAAAACTAGTTTGGAATCATTTCCATTTCCATTTTGTTTTGTGCGACTAGCAGTGTCTGGTTGTGATTTTTCAGTATACATTTTTCCCACAATGCAGTGCACATGTCAGATTGATAGCTATTTTAGGCATTTGCTTGTGTTGTGTTTTCTTCTCTGGGCCACCATACATTCTGAAGTTGAGTCAAAGGCCAAAGGCACTATGTATGTGTGGAAAGTTGCACAAATCAATAAGCAATGATGTAAAGAGAGCAGCAATTTTTCCTCCATTAGCGAATATTCATAATGCATGATTTGAAGAAGCCGTTTTCCCCCTGGAAAAAAATGAAATATCATGTAGGAGATGCATCTGTTCGATATATTTCTTATCAGCCTGCTCTGAACACTGATATGAGACTGTTTGAGAGGTATGTATCTGTTTGTTAGAATATGGTTTGAACCGTAGGATTGTTTTGGTTTGTCTAAATGCCTATGATGCTGAGGACAAAGCTTGTGCTTCTTCCATTCGCAGAAATCCAATTTAAAGTAGCCACAAAAAAATAATCAATCACTTGTGAGTGTGAGTGGATGTAGTGTATCTGTCACCAATTGAATTAGTCCAAATTAGCAAAGGAACAGCCATAACAAGGAAAACAATAAAGGAAGAACCACCAAAAAACGTATCGGCATATTAAAATCATTTATTGTGCTCCAGAAGAGTAATTACTATTTAACCAGAAAGAAAGACAAGTGACAAATAATCTACATTACAAATGCCAGAACAGCTCACATACTGTAGTCCCCCCCCTCCCCCTTCTGTTTCACATGGCATTTTTAAAGAACAAATCCACCTTTTACTTCATCAGACCACTGCTATAGCAAAAACCTCTCAGGATCAATCTGAGGGTTGGGTTTGTTGTCGTTGTATCTGCTGCAGGTTGTTTTGGAGTTAGAAAATGGCACATTGCGTTACATTCATTCGCAGTGCTCGTTCCCTCTGTCCTCCGGTCCATCCGCAGTCAGTCAGTCCCCCCCCCCCCCTAGAACAGGGTTTTCTTAAGTTCCTTCTGTTGTAAAATGTGTGGATTAGTACATGATACCCTGCTAAGACTGGCTAATTAAAACACATGTTGTTGGGATTTTTAAAACAGAGATGACTGAAGAAAAAAGCGACCTGGATAGGTGTGGAGTTCCCTCTCTCTCTCTCTCTCTCTCTGAGTGATGGACAATACAGTTTGTTGGATAGGAGTCATTCTTAACACTTGGGCTGTTCACAGACTTGTATATTTGTATGTCTTATGTAAGGATGTGCACACTTTTTTGCCTCCAGATTTGAGTGATGTTTTAAGCACACAGACAATATACAGTATATCCCCACATCCCCAGTCCCCCATTCAGGACTATAGCCAGATGTCAAATGACACATCAAATAATCACAATATTAAAAGTATTAGAACACAAACTCGGTAATTAGGCACATTGCAGAAATAAATAGTGACGAATGAGATGAGTGCACAAGCATACGTTATTGACGATGGAATATAGTTTCAACTTTAAAAAAAAAGACAACATCAGCATATGGATTTCCGTGTAAAATGACCTCAATAAGGGCTGATTAATTTTGAATGGGCACAGTTTGATGCATGATGTCTGTGTTTCACCAAACACAAAGAAACACACTGATGCATGCTGCACCCATTCAACAGGGCACATCTTGATGAAACAGTAGTAGTTCCTTATAGCATTTCCTTGGATTAAGAAACATGAATTCAGTTACGAACCAGGGACTAAATATGACACTAGAAAAGTGTAAAAAGAAAAGAAGGAAAAACAAGGTGTATGCTGTTATGGGCCAGTGAACTAAAGGTAAACCCTTCTCCTAAGACAAAACAAGTCAAAGTGTTGGCTATTACAATTGCCACAGCGTATAAACAACAGAAGAGCTGCAATTAAATTTGAGTTTATTTTCCCATTTGATTGGCTTGCTTAACTATCCATTCATATTTTACTGTTCTAAGTTCTAAGTTTAAAGGCCTAAAGCCCAGGTCAGACCAAAGATTCGCCTTGCAACGAGACGCAACTGCAACTGCTCACAACCACTCGCAAAGAGCTGGCCTAGACGTTCTAAAACTGGACCTTGCGATTTGACATGTTGAATCTTCTGCGACGGCTTGCAACGCACTGCAACGAGCAGTTCACACTGCTGCCAGTTATCCCCCGAGACGTTCTAAAACCGTCTCGTCGCAAGCAGTTGCAAGGCGAATCTTTGGTCTGAACTGGGCTTAATGTTTCCTCTATCAAAAGGTAGGCGGGTGAGTTCCGCTGCCTTTTAAACACGGGTTGAAACAACTTTCACCAAAGTGACCTTCAGTGGAGGGGCTTAGCTATGTTGGTTGTCAATGCTAATCCACATATTTCTTTTTTTTAAAAGATTCAAGTCCTTTAGGAAACTCTGAATAATTTATACAAAGTTGCTTATGGTAGCCTTAAACCAGCCCGGTTCCTTCTTTCATGTACAATGTACAATCCAAGTGTTGGCCCTCTGCATGTTGCAATTTTGGTTTATATACAGCTCCGGAAAAAATTAAGAGACCACTCCAAAAATTCAGTGTCTCGTGTTTACTCTTTAGAGGCATATGTTTGAGTAGAATGAACATTTTGATTTTATAATATAAACTACTGACAACATTTCTACCAAATTCCAATACATGTTTTGTCATTTAGAGCGTTTTCAATAAATTATGTAGAGATGAAGATTTAAGAAAAATTCAGACTGGTCTCCTAATTTTTTGCGGAGCTGTATATACAGTATATATTTTTTTTAAATTATAAAAGTAGAGTGTACAAATTAGTTTTATTACTACTGCTTTTAATAACAAATATGATCTATTGAAAATCAAAGATGTGTTTTTGATTGTGAAAGGCAGTATTGCTTGTCTGCTCATACTTTTCGAGATTGGTTCAAATGATATCTGTTCAATTCAATCTTTATAGATTGTTGTTAGCCCTAGTGTTTTGAGTGCTAGCACTGAGCACTCCAAAGGATATGTTGTTGGCTGTTAAGTGTGAACGGAGGTTTGTACAGCACATGCAACATCACCATTAAAGGTAGGCGATGGATATGCTGAAGTGGTGCTGTGTTTAGCAAAGTTTGATAAGTTCACAGAACTCTTGGTATGTCATCAGATAAAAACAAATTCACTAGGCACGTTCAATAGCTAAGAGAAGACTACAATATGTGTACTGTCAACAAGATGAGAGAATCAGCTGAGCAGACATGAAGACAACTTTGTGTGTGTGTGTGTGTGTGTGTGTGTGTGTGTGTGTGTGTGTGTGTGTCAACTTGCTAGTGAGTGTAACTGGGGAAAAGGTTAAAAATAAGCTTGTTATGAAAAACAAATGCCAGAGAGAAAATGATGCAACTTTGAAACATCTAAATGTCAGATGCCTTGTTTGTCCATGATCATTTTGAGGACTGTTGAAAGTTCCCAACATACACATCCTGAAGTAGGTAAGTACTGTATATGCAGGTGTGTTTTGTGGGACACTGTGCTATGACACTGATATCCGGTTTTGCTAACTAATCAACTTCCATGCTCTCTATCAGTAGATATGTACAGCGAGTTCATCAGTCTCATTAAAGGTGCTGGGCAGTCAGGGTGTTTAATTTTTTCCTTTTTTTTCTGGAACTGTGTGTGAATTTGAATTGTTTTCTCTCTCTCTCATCTTCTCCTTCACCAGGGGATGTGTCGGCTAACCATTCACATTGCACACAAGACGCAGATCTTGGCTGATTAAAGTGGTATGTTTGCATGAAGTCACCAAACATGCAACATATTATTAGCACTCACCCCCATACATTAAGCCTCTAACAATATTTTAGGAGTGGACCATTTATCTTACTTTCCTCGCACACAGTTGCCTTGCAATCATCACTGATCACCGTTCAGACAGTTGAAAAGCATGGCAAGTTATCAATTAACATTCATCCTCAGCTGTCAGCTACTTAGCATGGCCATGCAATTCCTTGACTATTTAACCATCAGTGCAATTCCATGTTTAATTCAATGGGTGGCCCTTGCTTTGCCCCTATGCCATGTATCTGGTGGGCGGTGCCTTTTAAATGATGACCACTAGTAGGTTGCCGCTTTATGTAGGGCCAATTTAATTTTATACTATAATAACATTATGTATGCACACCTATATTGTGTAAGCTGACATTAGCTGACAAGTTGTGTTGAATTTCACATTCAAAAGCAACAGCAATATGGTCAGTTTGCAAGTGAATAGGTTTATGGGTGCCTTGAAGTGCAATAGGACAAATATGCAGACATAGAACTTCTAGCCCCAAATGTGATGGTATAAGCAGGTATGTTGTGCCTTTGCATGACAATATGCTCGTGCTCGGACCACACTACATGTTTTTTTTTCTTCTTTTTAAGATGGTCCCTATGTCAGATTATTGTTATATTATCCTGTTGTGAGTTTGGTCAAAAATGTTTTGTTAGAGATTTGAATGAAATACAAAGGCCAGCAACAACGTTTTATAGATTCAAAACACATGTGAATGAAAGTGGAACCATTCGTCATCACTCTGTTATCCGTGTGTGTGTGTGTGTGTGTGTGTGTTTGTTAAGGGTGACATGTTATCAACAGGTGTTATCATTTGGCATAATTATCCTGACCCCAGGTTTCATTATCGAGTGCTTACAGGTTTATGACTGGGCAAGAATACTGCACTGTGATCGTCATAGATGTTTTCAAATTAGGTGAGAGACGGCAAAGACAGAATGACATGCTAGTCCCTGTAAAGTTGAACAGTTTAATACGCTGCTGAAGACTCACTTTTGTTGCATTGGCCTTTAACACAAGTTGAGACTTTGACACTCCTAACTTCTTTTTTCATGTATCTTATATGTTATTTTGTATTGTATCTTGTACAGCACTTTGGTCAACTGATGTTGTTTTTAAATGTGTTATAGAAATTATTTTGACTTTTCCTATTTTGTTGGTGTATTTAGAGGTGACTCCATCTTCTGTATCTGAGTCTGACTTTGGCCATCATTCAGCTGATCTTGTGTCTGATTTCAGCATAACTGGCAGCTAGACCCTGTTGTTGTATACTGTCAAATTGTAAATCTATTTATTAATCTATTTTTCTGCTATCAAAGTGTCCTCATCCAACCAACATGAGCATTTAGTTTTGCGTCTTGTGAAAGGGTTTTCAGCCATTGGGCGTTGGATACTAAAACAAGGTCATGTAGTTTGTTTTTTTATATGAGTCTTATAAATCTCCATTCCAAATCAAGGCAATCAGCGTGTTTGTCTAGGTGCAGCACCTTGAGTAGATACCAAAACACTTGAAAGCCCAGGCCTAATTATTCAGCACATGGTTGTGAGTGAGGGTGTTTGTACACGCGCACACACACACACACACACACACACACACACATTAACATATTTGTATGTCAGCAATCAGAAACGGGCAAGCTTGAGTGCTACAGCTAAAAGCTAGCCTGTCGGTGCCAGTAATGCCAACAGACCTACAGGAAGGATCGTCCCAAGATTTTAAAATTCACACTGGTTTGATGTTGGTTGGTTTGTTTTGAGAGAAGGGTATATAGGAAGCCCATGGGCCCATTAAGGATGATGTGCAATGATGATCATGGCTTTGGCATATTTCTGTAGTTTAAATCCCAGATTAAACTGGAGCAGTTGATTTCATTCAGAAGAACAATCTGATGTAATTAGTTGATTCAATTTAAATGGTATCCCAGAAAGCACCTCTCCCTGTATGACGGACTAGATGGTTTAACCACAGTGTTGTATGGGGTAACAGTAGTCTGCACTCATTATTTTGAATGACTGCACAGTGCCTGTGAGCGAGCCAAAGGGGGGGATGAGGGGTGGGGGGGGGGGGGGGGGGGCAGGATGTCTTTCCACAACAGAGGCCTCCACACATTAGTGAAGGGGAAACAGGGAGACAAGCGTTTCAGCTTACCAAGTAGCATCTCTGTGCCGGCATACAGATCTTATAGACTAGCACAATATGCTTGCCATCCAGGGTATTCTCTCTCTCTCTCTCTCTCTCTCTCTCTCTCTCTCTCTCTCTCTCTCTCTCTCTCTCTCTCTCTCTCTCTCTCTCTCTCTCTCTGTCTGTCTGTTTAGAAGAGCACCACTTTCCCCCATTGCAATGAGTCGCAGTGTGGCGTCGCTGTATGACACAATCCTACTGCGGTGGCTAACGTTGTTAGCTCGCGGAGGACTCACTGACCTAAAGGTGTTAGTAATGGCAGACATGATTGCAGGAGACAGTAAAGTGATGCGAGAGGGGGAAGGCGTTTTGCTAAACAGCCCAACCTGTCAGCTCAGTAGAAAAAGATGAGACCGTAGAGAATCCTTAATAGAAAAAGAGTGGGGGCCTAGATGAAGGCAGAAGTAGTAGCTCTTTAAAGTGAGGTTGAATGCATCTTTTCTTATATCCTCGCATAACGGATCAACCTTGGTTCATGATAAAAACTAGATGGAAAGTGCATCATGGGATGTGATGTACCCTGCTGTGCATTTACCAGAGTTTCACCCAATGCAATGTGTCTGTGCTTGGCTTTTGACTTGTGTTAGTCATGTATACCGGCATTCATCGTTAAACAGCTCTACAGAACCTGTCTGGATAGGGGAAAAGAACAGCTACATAGCAAATAGATTCATTGTTCCACCATTATGTCCCATATCACCACCCGCCTAATGTTTTTTTTTTCAAACCAATGGGAATCCACCGCATCACTCAATTAGCAGATCTTCCACAAACACAAAAAAGAAGGGCAATGGAATAAACAGTGCAGGAACTTCTATACGGTAAAGTGGTCCAATAGGTAGAATAGCAAATAACATTGAGCTCAACTGAAGGTACAATGAGTTTTGATTGATATGGTGTCATGTGATTTTTAACCACTATCAAAAAGTAGTACCAACACACAGTAGTACAAAACTAGTCCTTATATGCCCAGCTCCACTCAAGCTATATAATGTTATGCAAGAAAGTTTTACCATGTCCCCAGCCCCTCCCCCTTTTGTGTCCCACAGCATCCACAACCTGGAACTGCATTTCCCATGGTCCTGCGGGGCGTGTGTGTGTGTGTGTGTGTGTTTTCCTGTAATCCAAAACAGGAAAGATCCATCTGAAAATAGCTCCAATGCAAGGGGACTGGGGGGGAGGGATTATTCTTAATAATGACATAATCAGCAGAGCAGCCATCAAGCAGGTAAATTGTCATGCGCATCGTGCTAAAATATCCAATCATCCTTTGTCCCCCAGCTCTCTATGTCGAAGTTGGAAATAGCCAGAAAGCCAGTAGGTTTGGATCCCACTCCCCACTGGTTGAGTCCTGCTGGCAGGTTTGCAGTATAGATACCCCCCCACCCCCCCCCAAGAGAAGAGGGCTTAAACAGCCTTGGTGCTTAGTGTACAGATCTAGATATGTAAATAGGTTCTATACAATAAAATTGTTCCTGATCCTCAAAAATAAATGGTTTGAAAAGTATCTGTGACATTTATTTTTTCATCTCCTCAAAATGGTTCCGTTGTGCATACCAGGCTTTCTTTTTATTCCTCCAAAAGTTTTCAGTCCTTCCTTTTTCTCTATTCAACAATTGTTTTTTTGTTTGTTGCTTTTTTATCTTACATAACCTCCCATTTAGAGAAGTGAACACATGCCATAGTTGTCTACTCTGGGCCCCACCAAACAGAGTAATCTGCAGTGCAATGCCACGGGAAAACAATATGTTTCCCTTGGCATACAAAGCGCTCCCCCTCTTCTTCTCAGCTCCGAGGCGTGTCTGATGCTCTGCTCCCAGATAACACTGTCAAGCAGTCATTTGTCAAAGAGATCCCCAAGGCCAAATCATGTCGCCACGAAGAAAAAGTACTTTACTGTACCTTGTTTTGCTGCAATATCACAACAAAAATAATCATAGAAAAAAATTCTCCTCCTCTTCCTCCTTTTAGCTTGTAGGGTTATTGTTCTTCAACTCCTTTATTTGTACTTTTTTTCTTATTGTCTTAAATTTTTCTACAAAAAACACAATTATTCATATTTTTTTTGTTCAACCCTTTTTGTCCAAATCCTCTAGAAAAATCCCCTTGACTATATTCCCTCCAGTATTAACAGGTTCTTGTCGTACGGCCCCGTTGTAATCCAATAGGGGTGTGTGAGGCAACTCCAGGCTGGCATGGCCGCTCCATCTACTGACAAAATCTCTGTGTGTGTGTGTGTGTGTGTGTGTGTGTGTGTGTGTGTGTGTGTGTGTGTGTGTGTGTGTGTTGTCAGCAGCGTTGTCGGCCCTTTAAGTCTCTGCTGTGGCGGCAGTGGCGTTTTTAGATTTTGGCCTTTAGCCGTCAGAGTCTTGCCTGCCTGCCTGCCTGCCTGCCTGCTATGCGTGGGTGCAATCCTTATAAGGGGGGGGGCTGCTATACCCGAGTGGTGGAGTGCGAGTGTGGGTGGGGCAGGGTGTTGTTCTGCCCGCTGCTGGGGAATGTGTTGAAGGGGTGCAGCGAGGTGAGCCCCCCCATGGAGCTAGGGATCATGGTGATGGTGTTGGGGGTCATGAGCGGGATGTCGTCGGGCGAGCGCCTCATGGCCAGCGTGTAGTCGGGCGGGCAGGCAGTCCTCAGCACCATGTCATGGGGGTGTAGCGAGTCACCCAGGCCCCCCACCAGCCCTCTGCAGTCACGCTCCTGCAGGTCTGCAGAGTGCTGCTTCATCTGCAGGGACATGAGCTCCTCCTCCTGGGTGTGGTGCAGGGCCAGGTCGTTGGCCGTGCTGCGTTGCGGGCTGCAGCGCCGGTGGTGCACGTCGTGGCGCCGCTTGTCCTTCTTGTAGTAGAGGGCGGCGAAGGCCAGGATGTTGAGGAAGAGCAGGGAGGCTCCCACGGCGATGGTGACAGACAGCTCCGTGCTGTAGTCCCTCTGGTCCACCAGGTGAGGCTGCTTGTTGTGGCTGTCCTGGCCCTCTGTGGGGAACGGGGTGGGGTTGTTGTAGTTGTTGTTGGGCCGCTTGGTCACTGGAAGCTTGGTCTTAGGGGTGCGGTTGGTAGCCTCCGGTGGTGGGATCTAACAAAGAAAAGCAAGAAGTAAAGGATGGTCAATAAATGATTGATTTAAAGACTTTTGACTGTTGAATGCACTTAATGGAAGTCGCCTTGGATAAAAGCGTTAGCTAAATAAAATGTAATGTATATGTTCAAGGCTATTTTGTCTGTGCTTACACATTCTAAGCCTTTAAGGTGAGCCATGGCAGGCAAAACATATTGTTTTTATCAAGCACTGGTCAAATTTGAGGATTGTAACTATTTTGCTTCTATAACATATCCTCTTTCATACTAATATAAATTAACACTTCAACATATATATTTAGGCATGTATGTGACTTTGAAAATGACCAGAGGCTGTATCCAACATGTCATAGGTAGCACTTAAGGGCATGCTTACACAAGAGTTAGGCCAACAAACAATGTGACTATTGCATTTTTAAAATCAAATTCCTTTTTTAAGTTGCCCGGCTCTAACTCCAAACCCTTTGCAGTGAAGAGAATGACTCCGGCGGTACAGTTGAAGAAGCAGCATGAGATATTAGATGATTTAGTACCAACCTTGGTTGTCGTGGGGATGAGCTGAGTGACCTCATTGAGACTGTGCAAATGAGGAACAAGCTCCAACCACAAGTTGACCTGTGGAGAACATTTGTAAGTGGGATTGAAAATGGAAGGGCTTTCATACAAGTTAAGTGGGACAGTACATTAGAATGGGAATGTCATCACTGACTATAACAAATAATTAGCCAAAAAACCCATCACTCTTTTCCAGATCACCAAATGCTAAGACTGTCATCCTCATGTTAAAGACTGACTGGAACATATTGATACAAATATAAGGGTAGCTGCAAAAAAAACATTCATGGACCGATATCCTAAAGTGATGTAAGATAAACATTATGGAAGTGATCCCGGTTAACTGCTATCACAAAGTTATCAACTGGCTCAGTTAACTCTAGGTTTGGAATTATCTTGGCCTGTGCTTGATGTGGGATTTGTCCCAGGTATTTGTTAGCTTAAGTGTTCAACAGAAAGACAGACCCTGCATTCCAATCCCCATACTTCCATACTATTTAGTATGACAGAAAAAGATTTAGGATGTCCCAATACATGCACGTCAATTGTAGTATGCAAAAATACCCAAATGCCCCACTAACTCCATTAGCATTTTGGAGTATTCCTCTTTATTCATGACTTTTCTCGACATAATGAAAAAAAAATTATCTTTATCTGATTATCTTTTCTCTCCTGTGGCCCTAAAACTCTTCTGTACTTTAGTATGTAGTGTAGTAAAAAGAAACAGTATGTGAATTGGAACGCAGGGAGAGAGTGCATTCAGTCCTATCTGTCTGTACCTTGTTGGCGCGGTAGTGCTCCTTGACCCTTGGCTTGAGGCCAATGTGCAGGTAGAGCTGGTCTTTCTGGTTGTAGCGGGTCCATGCCACCTCTTCAAAGCGATTGGGCTTGGTGTGGATAAACTTGGTGTCCTGGGGCACAGGCTGGTTTGGGTCCCTGACAAAAAAGAGTCAAGGAGAAAACATTATTTGACAATGAAAGAATAAACAAATTCAGAGGACAAATGTGCTGATGTTTTATGACAGTTACACAAGCACATTTGAAACAATGCAACCAGAGACATATTGCCTCAGTCATAGTGCAGTCACCCTGTGGGCACTTCATTTTGGGAGTTGACCTTTTTGAGACATGATGACTATCTTTTTCCAATTTTATTTTTATTTTGACCAAAGTGTAATTATGAAAATACAGCAATGCAGTGGTGAGATGAAGCCCAGAGGATTCATAGAATATTAATCAACCATTTCCAAGATATTACACCTGATAAAATCAAGAAAGGTGTAAAGGAGTATTTCTGCTCACATATGACAGATGGTTTTCTAAAGATTTTGAGATAGTTTGTACTGTTATACATTTCCCATATTTCAACTATTTCCATGCAACATAACTAAATGATGGAGTTCATGTTGGGAGCACACACATGTTTATATAATTTGATATAAAACAAAGCTTCCAGCCAAAGAGTTTGTTTGGGTAATGATGTTAAACCATGCTGATAACTTCACATTCACAATGCTTCAGTAGCTGCTATAACCCAACCGAGAATTTTTTTTTCCTTTTTTTAATCCTATATACCATATTCTCTTAGTAAAACATTAGAATGAAGCCATGATAAGACTGTAGTGAACTACTCTATGAATGCAGGTCAGCAAACCCCACATGAACTGTCCCCTTTAAAGTCAGTAATACAGAGAAGCTTACGGACAACATTGGGCCTGCAGGATCCTGTGCTAAATAGAAACACTTACACTTAATCTGAGCAGAAAGAGAGCCAGCCCCCATGAGCTATGGAGGGCCATTCAGAGCCACCGAGCGCCCCATTGTCTGGGAGCAGGCATATGGAGCCGGCCAGACCTCATCAGGAACACGCTTAACCATTCAAATTGGTGGCATAAATCTCCCAGGTACCCGGCATTCCACGTCAATTTGGGGTTATATATGTCGACCATTAGTGCCTTTTCTGTTCCCCCTTAGGGCTACTGGGCAGTGCTCAGAAAAAGCCAAAGCCCCCCCCCCCCCCATTACACTCTCAAGAAACAATTACCTTCATGACTGTATGCTGAAAGGCAATGTGAGACGGAAGACAGAGATGAAATAAATATTGTAATTTTGTCCCGTGGAGAATGTCACTCTTTTAGGGCATGGCCATTATGTATTTGAAGATCAGTTGAGGATATCTGCATAGAATACCACTTGCACTGTGCAGTCAATAAAAAAACGCAATTGCACAATACTCAGATGTGGGTTAATATTGAGGACACATCTTGTAATGTTAATTGCATGTTGTTCAAGTGCTGTGAGAGTGATTGCAGAACAAATTGCCTGCAAAAAAACGGTTTACATAACATAGCCCTTTAGCTACAGATGCAAATCAGGTTGCTGCATAGCAAATGAATGGAACAATGATTTGGAGAATCAAACGTGCAAAACGGACCGCTAACCCTAACCTTAACCCTAACCCTATTCATCAGAATCACACGTGTGATTAACCGTTTTTTTTTCTTCGTAATGTCAAATGCGGTGGTGCAATAAATTGAGAATATTTTTTAGTTTTTTTCCTTCTTTTGTGTGGCACTTCTTTTGTTTTAGCACAAAATAAAAAAAAGCAACTGTAAGAAACAACCTTTACAGTTTGCATCATTATCAGCAATGTTGTGGGATACCATTCTTTGAGTTCCTACTGTGCCTTTGTATTACTGTATGTGAGTATTTCTTTAAATTAGCAGAATATTCAGGGGAGTGTGGGTGATCTCAGTTGTTTTACTCATGACAGTAACCAGACTCTATTAAGGAACAATGGCTTTTTTATTTCAAATGTAGTGGTGAGAGAGGAGGCTGTGTCTTAACAGATGTTTTTCTTTGTCTATTTGTTTGTTTGTTTTTCAGTGTGTTGGTTTTTGCGAACCAGCCCTGCGTTCCAATACCCATCCTTCCCTGCTAGAATATATATACTAGTATACTAGTATGCCAGAAAAAGATTTAGGATGTCCCAATACATGCACATCAATTGTAGCATGCTGAAAATACATAAATGCCCCACTGACTCCAATAGCATTTTGAAGTATTCGTCTTTATTCTTGACATTTCTCGACATAATGAAAAAAAAACTTCCTTATCTGTTTTTATGTCTCTTTTGTACTTTAGTATGTAGTGTAGTAAAAAGAAAGAGCACAGGTTTCTCTAATCCCCTATTGAGCCACCATTGTTAACTCACAGGTTCCATATTTGCCTTTAAGAACACTGCCATCATCTGCTGCTGGTGTATTGGAAGTTCCCACCAACAGTTGAATGAAAATCTGTCAATTGCGGCCGAAAAGCTGTGGAACACACTACCTGCAGATATCAGGGGAGCCAGCTTGCAAAATATTTTGAAAATAAAGCTAAAAGTCACCTGTCCTCTAAAGGCTTTAACTAGCTATTCATCAATATTGTCATGACAGGTTTTAGCCATTACATACAGCACAATAAAGGTGCCCAATTATCACATCTATAGTTAGAAAATAGGACGTTCAGTAAGTTTAAATGTTACATTACTTCAGTAGGTGCACTGAAATGCATGAAGCCAGACTTCTGAAACTATTTTATAGTCCATTTGTGCTCTGGATTACAAGCTTTAGGAATAGTTTTTCCTTATCTGAATCGAGGTCTAAGGACAGATGGTATGGTATGCTTAAAAGATTGTAAAGCCCCCCCCCCCCCCCGCCCAAGGCAAACTGTGATTTGTGATATTGGGCTGTATGAATACAAATGACTCAATGTGACTTGATTGGGGTTGATTGGGGTTTATGAGATAGCCAAGTAGGTTGAAATGCCCCTTTAGGAGCCACCATACCCTGTTTTGGCAAA
The DNA here is from genome assembly GCF_949987685.1 of Ammodytes marinus. Classification (NCBI taxonomy): domain Eukaryota; kingdom Metazoa; phylum Chordata; class Actinopteri; order Uranoscopiformes; family Ammodytidae; genus Ammodytes; species Ammodytes marinus. Next base: position 30,579,390 of record NC_137212.1, read on the forward strand.
GTTTGTCCAGTAGGTCATGACCACGGCGCTGAGCATGACGTCGTTCTTGGAGAAGTTGCAGGGAAACAGCTCGGTGGGTCCGATCATAGGCAAGCCAAAGACATATGGAATCTCATCTCCGTGTGATGCGTCCGCCCACGGTGGGACCTGATGAGGAACAAGTCCATACACTTTAGGAAGGCAAGGCAAGTTTATTTATATAGCACAACTTAGACACAAAGCCATTCAAAGTGCTTTACAGGGGCAAGATTAAAATACATAATACACATTAGAAAAGCGAATTAATAGAGATAAAACATTTAAAAGCTAATGAGTAGAAATAGAACATTTGAATTCAATGCAATTGTAGGTTAAAATGGAAACAGAAAAGTCTTCAGACTTGATTTAAAAGAGCTGAGAGTTGCAGCAGATCTCAAGTTTAGCAGTTTTAGATCAGAATTATTACCTTTAATGGGAAATACATGGGGCATTGAAATACATGCTGTATGCTGACGACACAGGTGAATGAACCTCTGGGAAAACAACAACATTTTCCTTGTGAGATTAGGTTTTTAATATTATCTTTGCCTACAATATCCAGCCCAATATTCAATGTGTAGAGGCAAGATAAAGAAAATAAAGGGATAGAAGAGGGTTGATTTGAGCTGAATTTTAAACCAAAGGTTAAAGTACATCCTATATACTCTAGCCCTCTGAATGTAGCATGTCCAATGAAGAATATGCTGAAATAAAATGAGATCTAATCACCACTCCTCACATACCTGTGTATAGGGCTGGGTGATATGACCAAAATTTAATATCCCAATAACGATACATTTGACGATATAGCATATTTTCTGTAAATTCAATTAATACATATTTAATATAAATAATTAAATACTCAACAAATAAAGTATTTACCCATATTTGATCATTTTCTGCTTTTATTCAAATGCAAAATTTTCAAGCATTCAACAAAATAGAAAAATCTAAAAGTGACATTTGAGTAGTTTTGGGCCGTGTGGGGTTTCAGGGCACAGAATTGACTGAATTGGTGGATTCCTCTCTAGCTTAGCTCATTAGCCTGATGGAGCTATCCCCTTTAGCTGAGGCTGCGGCGGCTTGAAAATTCACCCCGCGGAGAGGGTGACCGCCCCGGGGAGCGCAGGAGCTTCCCACCGCTGAGAGAGCAGCCGAGCCTCATTCCTGGAACTTTACACTGCGAGCCGGGCAGCGCTGGACAGCCGGCGGGGATAGCAGCCAAACTGCCCTGCTAGCTCGGCTGCTATCCCCACTAGCCTGTCAAGCGCTGCCTGGGTTAAGCCAGTTTGACTGCTCTGTAGTACTTGTCTACGCGTGTGCAAACACCGACAGGTCTGTTACCGATGAGTTTCAGTGTCCGAAATGAACTTTGATTATCACACAAGCGAGAAAAGCCTGGTGCGGTTGGGCGGAAATAGTGTGACGGAAGCGCAGCGGGGATAGGAAGTCAAAAGTCAAAGTTGACTTTGATTTCTCACATTTCACCAGTTAAAGGCTTTTAATGTGAATTTACGCTGTAGGAAATCTTCGGTTTGAATTAACAGTAACTTAACTGTGAGCTACATGTATAGTTTGTATCCTAAAGAGTGGGATTTGCAACATAATTGATGTTGCTGGATACTGTGTATAGCTAGCTAGCAATGTAGGAAGATGGAAGCACCATTCTAAAACCTGCTTACAAAATCAACCAAACAATGCCTCCCTTGGCAATGAGAGTAATCAATGACCACATAATAAGAACTTCTTGAATTTCCCAAATCTGATATATGGGTGTGGACCAAGCTGATGAGCAGCACCTTCAGAGTTGATACGCTATAAGGTAACTGATATACAGTACAATACCATATTACTGCAGCAGATTATTGGGCTGCAGATACCATCGACATATGTGTCACTTTATTTGGGTTATTTGTCAGAAGGAATAACAAGAAACGATAGATACCTGTGTTTGATTATTGTAACTTCATGGCTCCATTATTCCGTATTTTTTTGTTTGTTAATTCTGATCATTCTAATAAAAAATGTCAGTATAAAAACATTATTCCATATTACTGTATTAGGTTTTCATTCTGTGAGAAGTCACTGAAAGGTTTACCCAGAAGAACTGAGAACAAGCCAGCAGTATGTTATGTTGTTATATTACTGAACATCCACGAAGAAAGATGTTCCTGGGGCGCCCTGGTGGTGTAGTGGATAGAGCGTGTACCATATTGGCTCAGGCCTCGTTTCAGTGGTCGCGGGTTCGTATCCGACCCGTGGACCTTTACTGAGTGTCATCCCCCCTCTCTCTCTGTCTCCCCATTTCAACTCTGTACTGTCTAATAAAACTTGAAAAATAAATAAAAAAAGAAAATAGCTAATCTTAAAAAAAAGAAAAAGAAAAAAAAGTAAGATGTCCCTCTGCCTAGACAGCTTAATGCCTACCTGTTCGGTCTGACAGTGGTGGTAGAAGGCATAGAAGTATGTCGGTGAGCCAAAGCTGGAGTGCAGGTCGGCGGTTGCGATGGCCGGTGCCACCCACTGGTGATCGGTGAAGAGGGCCAGCAGTGTCTTGCGGCGGGTCTCGGGGTTGTGCCTGTCCGCCCAGTCTGTGTACATGAACTTGATGGTCTCTCGGAGGATGTCTTTGCCCTCGGGGTAGCCGTACAGGTCATCCACAAAGCTGGACACCGCATAGTCAAAGTCGTTGGCCTGAACCCCGTTTTCATTGTCCACGATAAGCTCCACAAACTTAAGGCCTTCACCCTGGTTCACTCCCAGCATGATGTCATAGTTGAGGAACTCACCTTTGAAAGACAAAGAAGTTGGCTGTTTAAAAAGTACACATTTCAGGGGGAGGGGGGGGGGGGTATTGTGGTAAATATAGCTGGCTGTTAAAGGGGGGGGGGAAATGTTTGTGGTCACCATCACAGTATGTCAAAATCAGTGAATTGCTCCTCATGATCCCAATGCCTGTCTATACTGTGTTTGCGCTGATGAAAAACAAAATGCAGTGTCAATACATACAGTATGCTGCTAGCTACAGTGGGCCCCCAGTTTGTGTTACATACCCTTTGTCTACATACCTTTTCACAGAGCCTAGGCTGTGTATTAACAGTTATATTTTGTTTTCAGCGCAAACACACAAGATTTTCACAGCTTTTGACAAAAAACTGATTTTGACAACAAAGCTTGTTCTCCAAACTTCACTGACTCCACCTTCAATGGAATTCAGTTTGTTTATTTTTGTCCATTTTAAATGTTTTTTTGTAAAGCTTTATCAATGTTGTAAATATAAGAATTATAATTGTATAAATATGAATAATTTGAATGTGCATTATGTAAATAGTTGTTTAAAATCGATTAATACATAAGCTTCGGCTTCCTCTCACTCCTTTTCGGACATAGACACTGTATTTATTTTATAAATATTCTTTATGACACATTATAATTATTGTTGTTTTGTGTGATGTGTATTTGTATGATGTGTCATACTTGCTTTTCTTAGTTTTAATTTTTTTTTGTTCGAAATAAAGACAAAATGAATGAATTCCAGCTAAAATGGCTACCTTGCTCCATGAGTATCTGAGGGTCATCTGGTATGACATCTCCGTCGATGACGGGTCCAAAGGCGATGTGGTAGCGTGCCGGCTGGATGTCCTGATCCACTAGCTCCTTGTAGTGTTTCCTCTGAAGGCAGGCCACCAGCTCCACAGTGTCCTCCAGGTTACAGCCCACCTTACGGGCCAGCATGCGGGCATACTTGGCTGGCTGGAAACTGACCGCCCAGCTGGACAGAGCTGTGCCACTCTGAGCAATGGCCCTCTGGAACAGGCCTGGAGAGACAGCCACAACAGCACAGGGAAAAACATATTACAATTTGACTTTCTTTGAACATTTAAAACAAAAAATCTGCCACACACCGATATATGCACGATGACACAGCTGTATAATATTATGCACGATGACACAGCTGTATAACTAAATCAAATGAATGGGGTAAGGATTCATTGTCTTAAAAAGTAAAAACTGAATTTACTTAAAGGTGGCGAGTCAGCGTTTCTGGAGAATGCTTCTTGTCGAAACCCTTTTTACGTCAAAATGAGTGAATATCTTCTCACGATCTGCTACCTGTCCGTACCGTGTGTGCTGAATGTGTGTGAATACAAAGCCTATAGGCTCTGTAAACAAAGGGTATGTAACATGACCATTTACAGAGCATAGGCTTTAGTAATAAAACTTGACATCGTTTAAGCGCACACACAGAACAGACAGGTTGCAAATCATGAGGAGATATTCACTGATTTTGACAAAAAGTGATTTAGACAACAAGCATTCTCCAGAATCGCTGATTACACCTTTAAATTGGTAGACACCGGTGTTTACATTAAGACAACCAGACTTAGTGACAGTGTCCTTGAGAGTCGTGAAAGGCGCCTTTAAATAAAATGTATTATTATTATTATGTGTTTCTCTCTTGGTTTAAAAAACAACAACAGCCGTGTCTTTTAGGGCATCTATACAGTAGCTCTGTTTATTATGTACTCATGCTATATTTATACCTGCCCTCAAAAACAAGATTATCACAGATACAAACCCTCTCTAATTAGTCCGGGTGCATTCACACTGAGCATGCCTGGTGCAGTGTGCTTCACCCCAGGAGTGTTTTTCTTTGTAGTGCTAGCTTCTTTGGCCAGGTAACGTAACAACAATATTTAAACTCGTTAAGCATGTGATTATCACAGTAGAATGTGGTAATTCAATGCAGGAAAAAAAAGCAGCTCCTTTATTAAAGGCTCCACTCCACACACACAATCAGACATGTAGCCGAAGCAAAGAGAGAAATAAACACGATCTGCAAAACATGTGAACTACGTTGACTTTCCTCTGTCCAGTCATTTGGCCGACCTCTCTGGATGTCTTGTATGCTTGGAGCAGTATGTGCATTTAAAAAAAGTGTTTAGTGATTAGTGTTCACTTCAATTGCTAGCTTTATAATCAAGCTAAATTAACTGAAGGGAACTTAATAATTACTACATTTAAAAAAAAAGTTAAATCATGAGATGTTTATTAGATGAGTTGATTGACCACAGCATGTAGGGCTGGGAAAAACCTCATCCCAGCTTGGAGCCATGCTTGTGGCCATTTTTCTGTCACAATAATAATTGATGTTGCTGGATACTGTGTATAGCTAGCTAGCAATGTAGGAAGATGGAAGTACCATTTTAAAACCTGCTTACAAAATCAACGAAACAATGCCTCCCTTGGCAGTAAGAGTAACCATTGACCACATAATATGAACTTCTTGAAGCCCAGAAAAGGACAAAAATGTGTCGCTACCGTAATGGCGTGAAAAGAAGTGCATCGAACTACCAAGCAGCGGCACAGGCCCGTCCAAGCTGGGCCCTGCTTTTGGATACTTAAATATACATGAAGATCCCACACAAACTTGAATCAAAAATACACACAAGAAAACAATAATCTACCAATACAGTAAGGAGGACACCTGAACATATTGAATGGGAATGTTAGGCACAGTCTTTTGTTGTATGTTGTTGTGTTGCCGTATGTTGTATGTTCTGACCTGCATTTACAAATGCAGTATATACAATGTTTTTATTCTGTAATTATATAATGTTGTAAAGTTGGCACTGGAATATACAGCTCAAGAGACCGCTCCAAATGTTCAGTGTCTCTCGTTTGACTATTTATAGGCTATGTTTGAGTAGAATGAACAATTTTTTTAATGAATCTGCCTGCTCCTTATCAAACGTATCCTTTTTTTCATAGAATCGAAGTGTTGTTTTTTTTAGTTGTTTTACCTTTGGTGGAGTTGCTCCAGCGGTTGCCCTCTGAGTAGTGAGAGAGTGTGAGCAGGTTGACGCAGGAGGCCCCAGCCCCGGAGCCAAACACAGTGATGCGTAAGGGGTCGCCCCCGAAGGCTGCAATGTTCTCACTGGTCCAACGCAGAGCCTGGATCTGGTCCAACAGACCATAGTTCCCTTTGGCTGCCTGGTCACCTGTACTCAGGAACCCTGCACACAACAAGGACAAGGAAGGGTGTTCTTTAGTATTAGTGTCTCATAAAAGGGTTCAGTGGCAGTAGTATGACTTGTACAACTGGCATGTACAACAAAATTGAATGAGTTAGGGGAGAACAGGGTTATAACACGGGTTGGTTGTCACAATGTGTCAGGGTGTCTTTGATGATTAATTTCTTCTTTATTACAATAAGTTGGAAACTGAGAGGGATACACATTTCAAGCCAACACCTTAAGCTTCAATTTAATGGAGTAAAAAGTGCGCCTACCAACCCCGTTCTCCCCTATTTTTTTATTGAATTATTTTAATAGCATATATGCTATTTTTGAAATTATGAGATTCAACTAGACTATACGATACAAAAGAAGAGTTATTACCGGAAAACTGTTCAAACCTATGACTGCATCAAAGCAATGATCAGTGAGGGTGACAATTCCATCTTTGTTAAAAAGACAAGATAAGAAAAGTGATGAGGACAGGACAGCGGAGTTAATGGGTGTGTCAATAAGTGCTGCTATATCTTTTTCCTCACTGTAAGTTTGTTACTATGAAAATCACTGAACCTATGTCATCATCAGAAGCAGTGCCCCACGAGTTACTGGTTTTTCTCTTTCCATTTTCATCGCGAGGTCAACTCGGGGTCAGATTTAAAAAAAAGTTACACGCCTATACAAACTCCATCACAACTTGGCACAGATCTTAGATCAGATAAAAGAAAAGTTACATGAAGTGTGTGACATATTTTGAAGAGCTTCTATTTGTATCAAATGGAAAAAAAAACATTTTACATTCATATGTATATGCAGTTTATTATCCAGCGTAGAATAAAAAGTGAAGACCACAAGGGACACAACTGTTTTTACTATTCCTTTTTATTTGCTTTTTGATCGCCTTCAAATTCACATAAAAATAAACAGCTATCTACTTTTGGACCGTTCAAGCTCCTAACTACTGCCACTAGATAACGAGGCATATTTCTCTGTTGCACAAGAAAAACCAACATGTCTGGCTGTTTAATAGTCTTCTGCAATAAAAGCTAGAGTTATTACCCTGTAGAGCCACTTAAAATGTGAATACACTAAATATTTCACAGACCGGGTCATTCTGGATAGAGACATATCGTAATCTATAAAACCAGCCCCAAATACAGTCATGATGAGTGAGTCAGATCTTATGTTGATTTATGTAACAAAAAATTGTCATTGAAATGCAAAAATCATAAACATTTTTTTTATGGAATCTATGGTAGCTATGGTGGCTGATTAAAAGTTCTCCCATTAATCAAAATAATTTGTTTCATGGTTTATCAACATTAATATGGTTCAATTCTTCAGCAAGCCCTGCATGAAAATAATCCCCCCCTCCCACTCCCCCTCCCCCCCACCCTATTCTACACCCCTTGTTTCCCATTTGCAACCCCTCCCCATACAATTGAAGCTCTCAGGTTGTCCTGGTCAATGCAGCTACATTAAAGACCCAGTGTACTAAAGTGTACCCACAGGAGAGCTCTTGTCTATTAGAGCAATTTCATGTCCAACGCTCCACCTCCCCCCACTGATTTCCATGCTAAAAGCTCCATTACCTGGCTGCAGGTGTCCAGGGACCCCCCACCCCACCCCTACACACACACACCGACTGGACCCATTAACCTCCCCCCCCCACCCAAGTCCCCATCCTGACTTGACTTGACTTTTAAAAATGAAATAGGATTCCCTTTCCTCTTTCCCGCTCCGATTGTGTCCATGGTCCCACACTCTGTGACTCAAGAGAATGCTCATTATACCCAGTGTCACTCAACACTACAGTTCATTTCCACAGGGGATGCATCGGGCCACATGTGTAGAGAGACACCTGGAGTAATGGAAAATACACGTGCTCCTCTAATATAGGGCTCCAGAAAGGGACAAAACAAAAACCTGCCTGGTTTAGTCTCCATGTCATTAAGATGAAACTCCATGTATATAATTCCTCAAACACACAAAGGAAAAAGGGCACTTGAGAGGGAGTTGCTGGTCTTTTGTTGCAGTGTTACTGTAAAGCTACTGTCACATTTCACACATTTCCTGCACGTTTCACATTGAAATACATCCAGAAAGTGATAACAAACACCTTTTTAGGCTGCTTTCAATTTGAAATGTAATGTAAAAAATGTTTTGTAATGTGTAATTGGCAATAGCTTAATGGTTATGTACAGTAATGGTAAATCTCCTCCTCTATTGGGGAATTAACAATGTTATTAATGGAATATTCCGGGTCATTTGAATGGGTTCAGATTCACGGCTCACACTTGGTAAAACAAGAAGTATGAAGTTATTGAGTATACTTGCCATTGAAATGAATTGTTCAAGCTGCATTACTCTAAACTAAAAGGTTTGAACAAGAAAAACATAATGGGTGCTTAACATGAGAGACGTAGCATTGTACTTAGCAAGCATATTTAGCATGCTAACAGTACTTTTGGCTGACATATCAGACTTAACTATGTGTGCAACATTCATTTAAACTCCTGACTCACAGTAAGCTAGCAATGAGTGCACGATAAACCCGTTTCCACACAGATTCTTAATTACAATGATCAGAAAATGTTAGGCGTTTTCTATTGCACTTTACACAATTATATTCATTGATATGCACATGATATTGTGATTCAAGTATCCATTATGCATATATGATAATGGCTTGGTAATGTCATAAAGATTCTTCTGTGTGTTCCTTAATGTATATCTGCTGAAATATTTATTTTTCTAATTGACGGGCAATATGGTCATGGGATGTGTCTTGTATAACATGTGGAAGCTTCTTAGAAGACACACACATGGAGCCTAGCGTTAATTCAGGCAGGGTACGGAGTCAAGCCGGCTGTCAAACTCTTCACATCACATCAGCTGACAGCCAGTTCTAGCTTCCCATTGGCCACTCAAGTGGCGCCTTATTTAAGCTGCTACTGGTGCTGCTTCCTCTGCTACGCTTTGCAACCCACCTCCACCCCACCACCTCCTTGTGTACTGTGTTTGTCTATCAATGTCATTTCTGTTGTCATTGACGCCTGTTCTGTTCTGAACCTTAGGGGGTCCTTGCTGCAGATCTCCACACCTTTCAGAATTCCATGTAGCTGATGGAGGGCAGAGGGATGGCTCTCTCTGCCTTAAAGCTTTCCACGTGTGCGTGTGGAGATCCTGGATCAGAACCATACCGCCAAACATAATTACTGACAAGTATTCTGCAAGTGAAATAAACTTCTAATTTGACTAAAGTATTCCTGAATTGCACATATGCAAGAGTATTCTGTTATCAGTTCATATGCTACATATATAGTATATACTTATAGTATGGAAGTGCTATCTCTCACACACATACACACATGTGCAGTACACATATTACACCACTGAATGCTCGCACATACAAAGCCCCTAACATTTGTCTCCACATACACACACACACACACACACACACACCCTGACACACCGAGACAGGCACGTTCCCCGGGTTGACTGTTTAATTGAGTTCATTCCTTTTCTATTCCCTTTTCCACTTGGCTTATTTATTTATTTATTTGTTTGTGTGTTTCTTGATCAAAGCCTAATCTGGTGGAAGCAACAGCAGCCATCTACAAGAGAGAGATTTTTAATTGATTCAATTTAACTGCAGTGCAGGGATGGACTGGCAATCACAAAGAGCGAGGCAGCAAGAATGATTAGTACGCCAACGGTGGTAGGGCAGGGCTCTCCCCTCCCTCTTTGTGTGTTTCTCTCTCTCTCTCTCTCTCTCTCTCTCTCTCACACACACACACACACACACACACGCACACACACACACACGACTACACTTGCAGGTTTTCTAATGCAGAGATGTTGAGACACACAAGCCACACATTGCACATAATTGCACACCGTTTGCAAATGCAAACGAAGCACAAGGGTGTTTGGATATGAAAACTATTAAACCTTAAACCAATAAATGAACCTTCTGACATACTGTTTAAACAATTATGGTCACCGTTTGTGTATCTTTTATATCCTTAGTCATCATTATGAAGAAACTGAATTGCACATAGTTGATTTTTGCTAAAACAAAAGAGAAGCTGCTCTTTTTGAACTGATCTGCACTGACTTACATGTCATAGCTACAGCTATAACGAGACACAACATGCTAGGAAAAGCAAGGAAAGAGTGGGCTTGATACCTTGTATGATACTAAATGCTATGTAAAGTATGTTTGAATGAAAAATAAAACATGTGCTGCAAAATAATTATTGTAAATGACTTTTACAATTGATATTATAAGGCCAGACAAGTTAGCTCATTTGAAACGCCCTGATATGAGGCAACACATTATATTTTTCATAGGATCACTGTAATCAACAGATGAAGTGCCATAAAGCCTTGTGTGGTTTGGTTCGGTTCGGCATGCACCTCTTTGATCTCGTTTCCACTGTCAAAAGCTGGTAAGGGTACCAAAGTAAGGGAACTGTGCCGTACCTATTTTTGTCAACCTTTCATACTGGAGTACCAAGCCGTCCCAAAGGGTCCCAAAAGGGTGGAGCCACACACTGCAGTCAGTTGATTGGTTGAGATTATAGTCATTTCCGCGCACAAGACAGATGGGTCTAGGGTTACCAGTGCCGTGCCAAACCGAACTGTGCTGCTCAGTGGAAACACAGCATAAGGTGCCACTTGACTTTCCAGATATGGCATTCACAGTCAGTTCTTGTTAATGTGTTTAGTGTCATGCTGTAAATGTTGCGTTGTATACGGGCCTGTGAGCTCCTATGAGGCCTGACACGCTCCATATTCCTCCCGGGTGTAGCAGAGACCATCCCTGCATTCTAATACCCATACTTCCCTACTATTTAGTATGCCAGAAAAAGATTTAGGATGTCCCAATACATGCACGTCAATTGTAGTATGCTGAAAATACATAAATGCCCTCCTAACTTCAATAGCATTTTGGAGTATTTGTCTTTATACGTGGGCCTAAAACTCTTCTGTTCTTTAGCATGCAGTGTAGTAAAAAGAAAAAGTATGTAAGTTGGAACGCAGGGCATGTGTGTGTGTGTGTGTGTGTGTGTGTGTGTGTGTGTGTGTGTGTGTGTGTGTGTGTGTGTGTGTGTGTGTGTGTGTGTGTCTGAGGTGTTGGCCTAAAGCCATTGTCTGTGATCACTGAGGCCACCAACATAAGCTCCAACATCAAGGTGAACTCTGATCCAGAAATCCAAACCTTTATCCCCCACTATCACTGTTCAGACACAGAGAGAACGATTTTTTTAAACTTTACTTTCTTTGCGCACATCTGTTTTTTTTCTCTTCCCTAAAGTAATGGTCTGTATGGCATCATCTTTTCTCAGTTCTCTCTCTTCTTTCACCGTCCATCCTATTGACTGTTTTTTTAAGAATTGACAATAACGTTTGACTTGGCCTAATGAGACCTTCTGAGATATAAATGTATTCAAAAAATAAAATGTAATAAAACTGTGACATATTGATCAGCTGTGAGTCATTTGCAGTAGCACAACGCCTGGCGCATAGTGTGAGTGTACATAAAAGAAAAAAAACATATTCTCAGACCATCACCTCACTATATCAAGTCTACCCTCCACGCCCTTCCTCTCTGCCCCACAGTCTGTGCTTGTCTGCTTAAAACAAATGTTGCAACAGCAGCTCTGAATATGTACAGTGCCTTCCGCAGCGCT